>NC_044556.1:116444307-116744307 GCF_007565055.1 Rhinopithecus roxellana | reverse complement strand
GATGATGATGTGTTAAGGCTGGTTCTACTTTTAAATAATCTTGAAATTTTACCATTTATAGAGGATAGTACCATCCGAGCAGACAAAGCAGCCAATGAACCTTCCAAGGGTTTTTTTCCCTCCTGCACTTTATTAAGCATTTATCACAGGCTTGGCAGGAAGGGTATTAGGCAATTTGAGATGAATTATACCAAGTTTGTAAGGTTTCACTTTTCCATTTTCACAAATGGAGAAACTGAGGTTTATTATGGTTAAGTAACTTAACCAAGAGACCAGAGCTCTTAAGTGGGAGAGCTCCAAATTGATTTTGGAACATTAAATTCCACCACTTCTTTCAAGAATATTGTTACCAGAAATTATTCAGATACACTGTAAAGGAGAGATTTTGAAGCATTAGTCCCAAACTAGGGAAGACACCCAGAAATAAGAACAGATGAGTGGTTCTTAACTAGTGTGGCAAGAAATTGTTACATGAAGTCTAGAGACAATGAAGTCTAGCATTGTCTCTAGACTGAATAATGGAATCCACAAATGGGTTATTTTAAAAATAAGCATCTAGATGATGCTGCGATTAGTACAATAGAAATTTACTTAAGTCATTGTTAATTAATGGTAGTTTTTGGAACCATATTTTCTCAATCAATAGTCCCTGCAAGTATAATTCATTTTATCTGAGGATATGGAAATTTTTGACTTTAAAATGGCATTTCATACTTGAATAATTGGGAACCACGATTGTAAATTATTCCCCAGCCATTTCTGACACCTTCCAGGACCGAGTTGGGTGCCCTTTCCTTGTTGTCCCACAGTGTCCCTTGAATACCTTAATTTCATTTAACAAACTTTTATTAAGTGTGTATCCAGACACTGCTCTAGGTGCTGGTAACACAAAGAGGGTGAAGATTCATCCACTCCTACTTGTAATTATCTGGTTAATTGGCTGTTTCATAGTTGTCACAGGGAATAGTAGACAAGAGTGCCTAAAAGCTAAGGAGTGAGGAAAGGGATCAAGACCCTGGCCTCTTCTCCCTTCCCCTTCCCCTTCTGCTTCCCCTTCCCCTCCCTACCCCTCCCTACCCCTCCCTTCCCCTCCCTACCCCTCCCTTCCCCTCCCTTCCCCTCCCTTTCCTTTTATTTTTGAGATAGACTTCTCATTCTGCCACCCAGGCTGGAGTGTAATAGTGCAATCACAGCTCACTGCAGCCTCGACCTCCTGGGCTCAAGCGAGCCTCCCGTCTCAACTTCCTGAGTAGCTGGAAATACAGGTGTGTGCCACCACGCCCAGCTAATTTTTTATTTTTTCTAGGCACAGGGTCTCACTGATCTTGAACTCCTGGGCTCAAGTGATCCTCCTGCCTTTGCCTCCCAACATGTTGGAATTTCAGGCGTGAACCACTATGCCCAGTCTCTCTCTCATTTTACAATTAAATTTATTAAGGTATAATTTATTAAAAATGCATACATCTATTTTAAATGTACAGTTTTATGAGTTTTGGTATATATACATCATGTATCACTATCCTAATCAAGATTTAAAATATTTCCATGAACCCAGAAACTTCCCTCATGCCCTTCCCAGTGAATCTTCCCCCTCTTCCTCCACCATCCTTTGAGGCCTGGGAAATCATTGCTATCTTTATAACTAAAGATCAATCTTACTGTTCTAAAATACCATATAAATGATACACACAGGCTTAATTTGAAACTCAGAGAGCACTAAAAGAGTCTGGGGAATTTGGGATCTGACATAGCAAGGGCCCAGTGATTCAGGAGAATCTCTCAACCTTTTTACAGGATGCTGAGATGGGGCCTCGAAAGAATAGTGACTCTGAAAGAAAAAAAAAAAGACTAAATGAGATGGCTCGTGGTGCTGGACTGAAGAAAACAAAGGTTGATAAGGAATTAGGTTCTGATTGCAGAATTGGAGAAGAAATAGCAGGAAAGAGATGAACCGCCAAAGCAAGTGGGGTCTTGGGCAGACGGAACTTCATTAGGATCAAACCTCAGATGACCCTAGTTTTGTATTTGTTTAAGCTTATGGGAGACTGTAGTTTCTAAAGATGGCAATAGCAATATCTCCCATTCTACATGATCTTTTCAAACCCTGCTACTCCCTCATCAAGAGGTGGAGCCTAATTCATCTTCCTGTGAATCTTGGTGGATTTGCACTTGCTTGTAACTGTGAAAATGTAGAAGTGACACTACATGACTTCTGAAACTAGGTCAGATGAAGCAATGCAAGTTGCGTCTTGCTTGCTGGAAGCCCTGGCACTGGAACCCTAAGCTGCCACATAGATCGTTGTGTTCACATGTTGTGAGGATACCCATTTAGCTTATATGAAGAGACCACATGGAAAGGTCTCAAGGCTATAGGGAGAGATAAATGCCCAGGAACGTTCCAGTTGCTCTAGCTGTAACCACCACTTGGCTGCAACCTCATGAAACGCTTGAGCCAGAGCTTCCCACAAAAATCATGAGAGAATACAATTATTGTTACTGTTTTAAGTCACTAAATTTTGATGATTTAGTATGCAGTAATAACCACTAATCACAACAAGCCTCTACTCATTTTTAAATCTTCAATTATTTGTTCCATCTTCTCCTTTGAGAGATCCTGCTTTTGGATCTTCTCTTCCTCCTTTAGCTTTTTCACAGTGCCTACAGAGGGAGCTCTCTATACAGGGGAGACGTGATGTCCAAATATAAGTTGTTCATTGACTTGACTTGTCATTTACTTATATGGATGAATTGACTGACTTTCACTCCTGAGTGAAAGCTGACATGGTAATTTTCTGTTATTGTAAGAACAGAATCTAAAGCAGGGAGTTCCTGGACTTATCCCTACACACAGCTATGTGTCAGTGTGGTGCCTGAGGTCAGACAACTTGACGTATCTGTCTCATTGTTTTTAAGATGATGAAGAGATATTACAACTTCCTGACATCTGAGGGCTCTTATACAGGACAATCACTTGGCATTCACAATAGTCTTATGTATAAAAAATTGAATTTTGAAATAGATTCATGGGCAGAGATAGAAAAACCACATTCCTAAATGAAATCCAAATAAAGGGTTGGTTCCTTTAGGCACAATTAAGTCCAGGTAGGACTTTTTTTGAGCTCACAGCATTGGGGTGGAGGAGCTTGGTAGTCACTATTGTGTGTGTAAAAGGGCCCACAAGTTCTGAGCGGTTAGCTCATAGAGTGATGGATAGCAAGCTTTTGATTAAATAATAATCATGGTGAGGTAGTCTTATTCCTATAACTTCCTGATGAAAACCAATCGCTTCCTCCCCCTCAGCTTCTGTATAGAAGAGTCCATGTCTCGAGACGCTTCTCTAGAAGATTTAGGTTTGTCCTGGAATGCAGAGAGAGCATGCAGGAACCTTTGAAAATTGTGTTAACTAAAAGGAATTCTGAATTGTCATTTTTATTGTTAGCAATCTCAGTCATATTGGTTACAGGAGATAAGAGTTTTCTTCCAGGAACACACAGGAGATTTCAGGTCATTTATGAGGTGCTTGAGGAATTACAATCTCTGAGTGTATCTTTTTTTGTGACCACTTTGTCCACAGACATTAGGAGCAACCAACCAACTTCATATATTTATTAGTTTTGCAAACATGTTTGAAAGTTTTACATACACAGTCACCTAACTCCTTGCTTTTTTAAGTGGTCGATTAGGAGTATCCAATGGAGACATTTTGCAAATTTCTATTGCCAGATCGCACCATGGATTATCAGTGTTCTCTTTACTCCTAGAAATAGAGTCATTGGCATTTTTGTTTTTATTTATTAATAATAATTACTATTCTTATTTCTTCCTAAAAACAGAGGTTTCTGTTGCATTTGGTCCACAGTTGGTATTTCACATTGTTTCAGGGTGCAGGGCTCTTGGCTGGGGCCCATGAGCAGTACTTGGCAGGGCCTGTGGTTGGGGGAGACGGAGTCTTGCAGTTGGTTAGTCCCAGAAGGGGAGAAGGAGGGCTGGGGGCTCCTTAAAAATCTACTGAGGGCCACAACTGGGGGGTTGGTGAGCATGGGGAGGGGTCAGGCTTAGCCCCAATGACTCACTACTCCATTGTTTTGCATGGGCCTGTTTCCCTACCCCGCCCCTGGGCAGGTCTGAGGGTCCTAGGGAAATCCAGTCACTCATAAGCCTAAGATATTTTAGCATCCTGGCCTTGGCCTTCTCCCAGGGGACCCATTTCCCAGCACCCTCTCCACTGTCCCCACCCCATTCCCTAGGAAAAAAGAAATATTTTCTTTTGTTAATACTTCTGAAACTTCTGTGGGTACAGAAACCACAAACTGATAGGTGGACAAAAGGGAAGAGGAGAGGCAACCGGAAACCTTCTGCTGCCAGCTCCCCTTGCTACCCAGGCCTCTTCTACCCTGCATAGCTCGGCCCAAGACCTGGATGTGCCCTGGCAGTGACCCCCACTTCACAGGCATCCAGATACAGCCTTGATCCCTTCCTCCCAAGCCCGGTGTCTCAGTCCTGTGAAAGAATCAAGGCAGGAGGGAAAAAAAATTAAACAAACAAAAAACAACCCTGCTGCCTGATCCTACACAACTACACACAGACCCTCGCTTGGTTAAAAAAAAAAAAAAAAAAAGACGAAAATACAGGAAAATCCCCCAAACCCAGACAGGGTGATGATGTGGGGCCCCCGAACAGCATGTTCAGGGGCCTCAGTAGCGGCCTCCTCCTGGGAGCAGGGGGTATCCTCCGGGGACTCCCCTGGGCCTGGGCAGTTGCCAGCACCCGAGGGAGCCCCGCTGGTCACTGGGCCTTGAGGGCAGTACTTGGGATAGTGTATCTGTTGGCCCAGGCCAAAGCCCTGGACGCTCTGGTTGGCACTCTGCTTGTCGCCCATATGCAGGGACATGGAGGAGCTGTCACACTTGTCGGTTTCCAGTTTGGTGTTGTAGATGTGCTGCGGGATCCCGGGAGCTGTCATGCCCCCTGGCTGGAGCACTTGTTTGTACCCATCTGGAGGCTGATGGTCGAGTGGTCCAGAGGGCAGGATATGGTTCTTGGGGTCATAGAGATGCCTCCTTGTGCCCTAAGCTGTCACGCCCGACTGACAGGCACATTTGTTGGTGCCCATCTGCAGCTCAGTGCCTCACTGGCTGGCCTTCAAGGTGGCGTCGTTGAAGTTCTGCTCCTGCTTCTCCAGTATTTGACCCCGACGTCCATCCCGTTCTGCAGCCGCTTTGTCTTGACCTTCGCCGTCAGGGTGAGAAGAGACAGCTGCACCTGCATCATGTTCCCACTCTCAAACAGGTTGTTGGCCTTCAACAGGTCCATGGGGTTCATGCTGTAGCTGACCACAGCCTTGATGAGGTTGGAGAGGTTTTCTAGCTGGTGCCATTTCTGCATGAGCCCTTGATCTTGGGGACTGAGCCCAGCTTGTTCATGAGTGTGCATAAGGCAATCCCTTCCTTCAGACTCTTCTGGAAGTCGGGGCTGATAGAGCGGCCGGTGAGTCCCTAGATCCAGCTGCGGAGCACTGCGTCCTTCTGAGGGTCGCATTTGACCAGGAGCTGGTTCTTGATCTTGGCAAAAAGCTGGTAAGAGGGCCCCTTGTTGAACTGCGTGGAACTCATGGCTGGTGGGAAGGGATAGGGCAAGACGGACCCATTAGCATTTTAAAATCTAATTGAATTGAAGAGACAATTCCAGAAACTCCAGAACCAATTCAGAAAACATATTCTCAGAAAACACATTCTTAAATTTCTTCCTCTGGAATCACTCTTGGTACCAAAAACTATACTAGTTTGGGTTCTCAGAGAAAGAGAACTAAAGGAAATATCTACATATCTATATATCTATTGATATATAAAGTTGTTTCTTTCATGGGCCTGGAGTACATGAGTCCAATCATTAGACATAGATGGATGGAGAGAGAGAGAGAGAGAGAGAGAGAGAGATTATAAGTAATTGGCTCATGAAATTATGGAGACTGAGAAGTCCCACAGTCTGCAGCTGGTAAACTGGAGACCCAGAAGAACCTATCGTATAGTTCTAGTTTGAGTTTGACAGCCTGGGCACCAAGAGTAAAAATGGTGTTTCTAAGTTTCAGTCTGAGTCTGACAGGAGAACACCAATGTCCCAGCTCAAAGACAACCAGAGAGATGAGAGTAAATTATCCCTTACTACACTTTTTTGTTCTATTTGGTCCTTCAGTGGATTGAATGAAGCTCATCTACAGTGTGGGTAGGAGTGGTGGGCAAGCAATAGAATGTGGCAGAAGTGATGTTCTGGGACTTTCAAACCCAGACAACTGGCAGTTTCAGTTTTTTTCTTTGGAGGAAGATATCATATTATAAGGAAGATTGGACTATTGAATAATGAGAAACTATGTGAAGAAAGAGAGTGAGATAAATTATCTGGAGAAACACCAAAGAATCAGACATGTGAGTAAAACCTTCTTGGATATTCCAGCCCAGCTAGCCACCAGGTGAATGCAGCTGAGTTATCCCAACTGTTGCCATGTGAAGAAAGAATGGTTCAGCTGAGTCCTGCCTGAATTCCTGTCCTTTAGACTTGTAAGAAATAAATAAACCATGGTGGTTTAAGCTACTAAGTTTTGGGGGTGATTTGTTACACAGTATAGATAGAAGGATACAGCAATGGTCCCATAACAATTGAACATCAAATATTAAACAATTTGGGGTTTGCTTATGCCACTAAACCAACAAGAAGAGAAAAGGGTTACTGTATTGGCCGGGGTGATTCCTCTAGGTTTACATTGGGAAATGGGGTTGCTGATATACAACAAAGATAGAAAAGACTATGTCTGAAACTCAGGAAATTCAATGGACATTTTCTGAATGAAAAGCAAATCCTTGGGATGATTGCTGCAATTTGTATTACAAGAACATTTGGTAATCTTTATTGAATTTGCCTAAGAGAAGAATTAAAGTGATACTGATTATTTTTAGAACCTTTGAATGTCTTTTTATAGAAATGAAGAAATATTAAATGTATATGATAGAATTATATATTGATTACAAAAAGGAAAATATTCCAAGTATCTAGGTCCCTAAGATGCAGTTATTCTAAAATAGACTTTTAGGTTATTTTGTTGTTGTTGGGAAACTGTATGGAGTATTAATTTTGGGGCCAGATAGAAAATACATTAAATATATTAAAAATTATGTATAGTAATTACTGTATAAATCAGAAGGAAGGGAAAACAGGCAGAGTTGCTAAGTACGGAAATTTGATAGAAGCAGGCAAATGAGGGCAAGAAGTAGAGGAAGAAAAAAGAAAAAGCAAATGTTAGGTATGAGTAAGAACAAAGTTAACAAGTCCCAAGTTCTCAAGTTGGCTCAGTGTAGAACCCTGCAGAAGCTTTAGCTTGTTTCTCCCTGTGTCAGTTCATCCTTCTTTCTACTGAAAGTTATTTTATCAAAATACTTCTGATTATGTCATCTCTCTGCCCCAAAGCTTCAGTGATGTGCTCTTTCCCTCACCACACTCTAACTTTTGAGCCATTCTCTTCAAGCATGGACTTCAGCCTCCCCTCCCAGCTTTTTCTCACTCACTCACCAGAGTGCACTGATTGAATCCCCAAGAGTAGGACCCATGCTTTAATTGCCTTTGTGTTCACAAAGATGATGGATTTAAATCGCAGTTCTCATTAGGATGTGGATTGGATGTAAAATCTTGTCAATACTAGAAAAATTGTCACTTGCACAGTGGGGAATCCCTAGAGGCTAGATTTAAACTGTAGGGACATGGACTAGTTTTGTCTTGTTTTCTTCTATGATTCCAGTGTCTAGCACATAGTAAGTACTTGAAAATATTTGTTGAATGAATGGCTGAGACTTTTAGAAATATGCTTTTTTGACCTTAATTTTATGAGAGAGAGTAACGAGAAGGTAAAAAGTGGTCTTTCACTTTGTGATCAGCTCTTGGGAATACTTACAGCTTCAAGAGGTTCAATTTGGGCTATAAAATATCTCCCTTGAAAAAAGAAAGAATGGGATCTTCTTCAATTACTTGGTTGATAAAATTCGGACTTCTGGGCCAGGATAGTGGCTCATGCCTATAATCCCAGCACTTTGGGAGGCTGAGGTGGGTGGATCACCTGAGGTCGGGAGTTCGAGACCAGTCTGGCCAACATGGCAAAACCCCGTCTCTACTAAAAATACAAAAAATTAGCCGGGTGTGGTGGTCGGCACCTGTAATTTCAGCTACTGGGGAAGCTGAGGCAGGAGAATCACTTGAACCTTGGAGGTGGAGGCTGCAGTGAGCTGAGATGCGCAACTGCATTCCAGCCTGGGTGACAGTGAGACTTGGTCTCAAAAAAAAAAAAAAAATAATAATAATAATAATAATAAGTTAGGACTGTCCATTTCTTCATAGAGCCAAATCTACATGAAATAAGGAGGCCAGTACTCCTTAGAAAACTCGGTAACAGAAGGCAGGCTGAGGTTGTGTCATCATCACTGAGAGCTCCTGTACCTCATAAACAATGTCAACACATTCTGACTTTCATTTGGGATGTCCCTTCAAAGATTACCCTTATCATTTTCCTTCCTGAATAAATCCTGAATCCATTTCTATGTATTGTTTCCAATCCCCACATTAAAAACAACAAACCAACAAATTTAATATTAGAAGAATCCATTCCTAAGCCTAACAAAACTCTTCTTAAGTATACCCTGAAGAATGGCATGATGAACACTTAAAAAAACCCAAAAACCAAGAAAACAGAAAACCACCCAAACAACAACAACAACAACAACAACAGCAACAAAAAACTCCTAAACAAAACTACTTCCCAGAAAGTGTTTGGGAATATTCTTCAGTAATACGTCAATGTAGGCTGGATGTGTGGTGGCCCATGCCTGTAATCCTAGCACTTTGTGAGGCTGAGTGGGGAGGACTGCTTGAGCCTGGGAGTTAAAGACTGGCCTGGGCAACTGGTGAAACCCCATCTCTTAAAAAATATCAATGTAGCTTGAAGAATCATGTGAACTGTGAGTTGATTAAAATAAGAAATGTCTAAACTGCATGTTATTTCATTGCTGCAGCCACACTAATTTAATCTAGTGGTTGCCTACTTTCGTTCTTTAACCAATCTATACCACTTTTGACCTATATTGTCGAGAATAAAAGTAATAAGGAAAAAAAACAAAGAAAGAAAAGCAGCACAGACACGTTAAGCCAAAATAACATAGAGGAAGGGGCTTGACCACTACTGAGGATGTAAATTCTCGTGGGTTTGATGATCCACTTCCCTGGTTCAGCATGGCTTCCCTGGCTCCATCCCATTTTCCTGGTCCCTGCAAACAGTAATGATATGGGGAACATGAACCAAAGACAGCCTCTTTGTCCAGCTTGGGATCTGAAAAGAAAAGAGAGAGGAGATTGGGCTTCACTCCTATTGCAGAGGCAATTTCATCCATGCACTTCACATATGGCACGCTATGAGCATCCCATGGCCTTCTGAAGAATCTGGAATCAGAAGAAACAATCACAAACCTCATGCCAGATTCTGTCCACTATCCTCATCTTGAGGTACTGTTTCCCTTCCTCACACCACATGGAATGTGGTAGATGGAAAAGCTTAGCTGAATTAAGCCTGCTCTTCATGCATATGAATTATATGCCACAAAATAGCTTTGTGTTTAGTCTCACATATTGGATTACAAGCACACCTTCTATTCTTATAATTGCTGAAATTGTTAGATAGTCATAGGCGTGTTGTGTGAAGTTCTGGCTTTTTAATGAATATTCTCCTTTTCTAGCACCTATATTTTGGTTCATCTAATTTTTTTCCCCAAAGCTCGTTGTTACTGTATGATATTAAGCCACTTTGGTCATTAAGCGTTAATACATGAATTAAGAAAAATGCAGCTTTTGTGATAGAAATCTGACTCCTATATTGTACATAGCTCAGCACAAGAGTATAATTAGCTTGCTTTAAAATGCATTTGAAATATAAATTTTTTCCCTTCAATCAGAGTTATCATATGTTCCTAGAATTTGGGTTTTCAGAGTAGAGATAATTTGATATGTGTGAAGAAGCTCAGTTAGTTCTACACCTGTTCTTAATTTTGGTCTTTGAGAAAAATTTTCCACCGAGATTAATCTACCTAGAAGTTTCTCAACTCACTTAAATTTTTAAGAATTTTTTTTAACTAATTATTTATATTATTTTGCTTGAGTTTGACCCTTCAAAGGAATGCATTGATCCTTTATTACTTCATTGGTTTCCTAAGGTGCCTCATTTATAAGACTAGACCTTGCTGGTAACCAGGCAAGCACCAAGCACGCATTTTGTCACCCTTTTTATTTTGCTTCTTTACACAGTCACTGGAGAACTGAGGTTACAGGCATCTCTCATCTATGTATTGCCACTGGCAATCTATAAATGACTGTAATTATGGATGACATTAAGTGTAAACAACCACTCTCTTTTGAAATCTTGGTTAGGCTCTGATTTTTCAATGACAAAATATAAGGGCAAGTAGTATTATCACTTAAATAAATTATCTAGTTTCATTGTGGTTAAATTTCTTACTGTTTTCTCCAGTTGATCCTGTTCTGTTTGATGTCAGGTTGTATGTCATGCACTGACAGTAATTTATTCAGTTCTGGGAAAGAAAATCTAGAATTTGGGGATGACTCTTAAATAATCAAATCACAAAATAAGTTTAGGAAGAAACTGCCATGCATTACAGGTAACATGTGTGTGTGGGAATTTTCCTACTTTCCAATCTTGTCATGGAACGTTTCCTAGAGACAAGGTCACTTGAAGGACAAGTTTAGACAAATGAGTAGTAGGAGAGTTTTTCAGACTTCTGCTCTTTGTCAGAGTCATGAAATAAAAATTATCTTTTTAAAAACTATGAAACAGATTATTTGGATTTGTTCTCAATTTTTCAAAATCTTATGTCGTGGGATGCTCCGTATTTACCCAGAGGCCTTTTGTGTGTATTGGTGTGCATTGTTTTAGAATCTTTTTGAACATCTCAAAAATCCAGAGATCTGTGTGTGCTCACATATTTTTGTTATGTTCTCCTACTGGCTTCAGGGGATTCACATGTTCAAAATAACCTTCCTAAGTCTTGGAACTAAATATGCAATCCTTCAAAACCAGTTTTTTTTTAATGGTACATACAATAATGGAAAATGTTCTAATCCAACAATTCTTCTGATAAAAAAGAAGGAAATGGCAGAAAAAAAGAGGAGGAGGTATAGTGGATGGGGTATGGTGGAAAGAACAGCATTGTTGGAAAGAGCAATTTAAGAGATGCCAAACAGAACTAAGGGTGTTGGACTTGTGTGATCTTCATCTTTCACTAGTTATGCAACCTTGGACAAGTTAACCTCTGAAACTTTGTTTCCTTATCTATAAAATGAGGATAATATCTATTTCACAGACTGAGAATTTAATTAGATGGCTTACATAAATTTAGCACTTGCCACTTAGACTTAAGAATGTTATTTTGAGGCCGGGCGCGGTGGCTCAAGCCTGTAATCCCAGCACTTTGGGAGGCCGAGACGGGCGGATCACGAGGTCAGGAGATCAAGACCATCCTGGCTAACATGGTGAAACCCCGTCTCTACTAAAAATACAAAAAACTAGCCGGGCGACCTGGCGGGCGCCTGTAGTCCCAGCTACTCAGGAGGCTGAGGCAGGAGAATGGCGTGAACCCGGGAGGCGGAGCTTGCAGTGAGCTGAGATCCGGCCACTGCACTCCAGCCTGGGCGACAGAGCGAGACTCCGTCTCAAAAAAAAAAAAAAAAAAAAAAAAAAAAAAAAAAAAAAAAGAATGTTATTTTGAACATGTGAATCCCCTGAAGCCAGTAGGAGAACATAACAAAAATATGTGAGCACAAACAGTTCTCTGGATTTTTGAGATTTTCAAAAATATTCTAAAACAATGCACACCCATCTACACAAAGAGGTCTAGTTGGGGTCAACCTCTAGCCTTATATCCTACTGCTTGCAAGTCTAAACTTGTCCTTCAAGCGACCTTGTCTCTGAAAAACTTTCCATGACACTCTATACCTCTCCCTTTCCTTCAAGTCAGAGGGAACGAGGGTTGCCTCTTTGATCGTTCCATCTTCCATAGTGACTGCAAACCTCTATCAGATGCCGTTTTTATCATTATTCATTGTAATTGGTTGCTTGTCTGTTATTCCAAACTTGACTTTAGGGCAAGAAGGATTTATTTTATTTTATTTTATTATTATTTTTTGTGCTTAACACAGTTCACTGCACATACTGGGCAAATAGTATATGTTAATGCCTTTCTTCTCTGAGGTGGAGCTCTGCCAACACATAAAATCTGGCTCTCCTGTCCCAACAAGCAACTCTCAGAGGTTAGGCAATAAGGATGTTGGAGAGCCCAATCTTGTCATGGAAAGTTTTCTAGAGACAATGTAATTTGAAGGACAAGTTTAGACAAGTGAGTAGCAGGACATAAGGCTAGAGGTTGATTCTAGCCAGATACTGTGGCAAGTGCTAAATTTACATAAGCTATCTAATTCTCACAGTGTGTGAAATAGATATTACCATCCTCATATGAACATTTTCCACAAGAGGAAAATGCTCATTTTACAAATGGATTCCTTACTTTTCAAAAAGATGCACTGTGTGTTTCTTTTGTGGCAAGTTCCCATACTAAAATTTGACTCTTTTAATTAAATATTTAATTATAGTGTATATATAGTGCTATGTATACAGTAGGCACTTAATTCATTATAGTTTGACATTTTTTCAGATGGTTCTGTTATTCCCCCAAAATTTATCTGACTTATCTGTCACCAAGTTATTTTTTGTCATCTTTCAACATACCTCTTACTCTACAACTTTTCTGCTGTCATTCCTAATACAGGACAAAAAAAATCACAGCTCGAGAACTCTTATTCTAAAAACACCTACATAATACCTACTTGTGTGAATTTATGCTTGACCAGTTAGTCAAGCATGTCTGTAGTTATAAGTTGTAATTATATAGAATTGGAAGAATAATATGGGCATTTTTTTCTAGAATTATTCTAGGTCTAAGAAATAGCTGTCAGCTTTATATAACTTCATTTCAACCCTTTCATATGATTAGATTTTAAATTCAGTGGAGATTGTATTTGAATGTGGGCTTGGGAAAAGGGTTGAGAGATGAGAATTTTTACTTTTGTCCAAACTGTTTACTAGAATAATAATAATAATTATTATTATTTTAGAGATGAGGGTCTTACTCTGTCACCCTGGCTGGAGTGCAGTGGCATAATCATAGTTCACTGTAACCTCAAACTCTTGGGCTCAAGCAATCCACTCCATCAGCCTTAGAAGTAGCAGGGACCACAGGTGAATAGCAACACATCTAGCTAATTTTCAAAATTTTTATAGAGATGGGATGTTGCTATGCTGCCCAGGCTGTTCTGGAACTCCTGGGTTCAAGCGATCCTCCTACTTTGGCCTCACAAAGCTCTCAGATTATAGGTGCAAGCCACTGTACCTGGCCTGAAAAAATTATTAATTATGAGGAATACAGCTAACCAGGGAGGTGAAAGATCTCTACAATGAAAATTACAAAACGTTGCACAAATAAATCAGAGAAGACACAAACAAATGGGAAAACATCCCATGCTCATGGATAGGAAGAATCAACATAATGAAAATGGCTGTACTGCGCAGAGCAATTTACAGACTCAATGCTGTTCTATCAAACTACCAATGTCATTGTTCACAGAACTAGAAAAAATTATTTTAAAATATATATGAAACCAAAAAAAGAACCTGAATAGCCAAGGCAATCCTAAGCAGAAAGAACAAACCTGGAGGAATCACGTTATCCAACTTCAAACTATGCTACAAGTCTCCAGTGACCATAACAGCATGGTACCGATACAAAAACAAGCATATAGACCAATGGAACAGACTAGAGAATCCAGAAATAAGGCACCTATGACCATCTGATCTTTGACAAAGATCAAGCAATGGGGAAAATACTTCCTATTTAATAAATGGTGCTGCGATAACTGGCTAGCCATATGCTGAAGAATGAAGCTGGACCCCTTCCTTACACCATGTACAAAAATCAACTTAAGATGGATTAAAGACTCAAATGTAAAACCTAAAACTATAAAAACACTGGAAGACAACCTAGGCAATACCATCCTGGACATAGGAATAGGCAAAGATTTCATGATGAAGAATCCAAAAGCAATTGCAACAAAAGCAAAAAAGGACAAATCAGATCTAATTAAACTTAAGAGCTTCTGTACAGCAAAATAAACTATCAACAGAGTAAATAAACAACCTATAGTATGGGAGAAAATATTTGCAAACTATGCATCTGAGAAAGTCTAATATCCTCTATAAGGAACTTAAACAAATTTACAAGAGAAAAACAAACAACCCCATTAAAAAGTGGGCAAAAGATATGAACAGACACTTTTCAAAAGAAGACATACATGCAGCCAACAAGCATATGAAAAAAAGCTCAATATCACTGATCATTAGAGAAATGCAAGTCAAAACCACAATGAGATACCATTTTACACCAGTCAGAATGGCTATTACTAAAAAGTCAAAAAACAACAGATGCTGGCAAGATGGCGGAGAAAGGGAAACCCTTATACACTTTTGATGGGAGTGTAAATTGGTTCAACCATTGTAGAAAGTAGTATGGTGATTCTTCAAAGAGCTAAAAGCAGAACTACCATTCAACCTAGCAATCCCATTACTAGGTATATACCCGGAGGAATATAAAGCATTCTACCATAAAGACACATGCATGTGTATGTTCATAGCAGTACTGTTCACAACAGTAAAAACATGTAATCAACCTAAATGCCCATCGATGGCAGATTGGATAAAGAAAACGTGGTACCTATACACTGTGGAATATTATGCAGCCATAAAAAAGAACAAGATCATGTCTTTTGAGGGAACATGAATGGAGCTGGAGGCTATCATCCTTAGCAAACTAATGCAGGAATAGAAAACCAAATACCACATGTTCTCACTTACAAGTGGGAGCTAAATGATAAGAATTTATGAACACAAAGAAAGGAACAATAGATATTGGGGTCTACTTGAGCAGGGAGGGTGGGAGGAGGGAGAGGAGCAGAAAAGATAACTATTTGGTACAGGACTTAATACCTGGGTGAGGTAATGACATGTACAACAAACCTCCATGACAGATGTTTATCTATGTAACAAACCTTTACATGTTTACATGTACCCCCAAACCTAAAATAAAAATTTTTTAAAGATATTTTCAATTATTCCACTAGTTTGGAAACTTTCTTTGTGGTAGAAGTTTCCCTTCACTACTTAGGGACTTACCTTGTATCTATTCCCACAGTGTTTAACTTTTACCAGTGGCTATATCTGGAAAGTATCTGATAATAAGCTCCACCAATCTGAAAATGATTTAACATATAAGTTCTTTTAGAGGGATTGCATTTTAATGAGGGGCTAGTGAAGACTGATAAGTCTTTAAAACTCAAGAAAAATGGAGTCTGTTGCATTTCAGATATTGAACCTGGACAGACAGGAATATATATTGCATTCTGGTTTATCTGGGTGCCACTCAAATTATACCATGTAGTCAGAAGTCCACTCTGCTATGATACTGAGTAGGGCAAGACGTACTTTGAAATACAGGTACAGTCCATTGGTTCTGAAGTTTTAAGGTGGGAATAGTGCCTCCTCCTGGCTGCAGAATGCCAATGAAAACTAGTGTTGCCTTCTCCAGCTAGGAGGGAACACAAAATTAAGCATGGAGCACTGGCTGTCCAGGATTGCTGAACCATCCTCCAAGAAAAGAAAAGACAAGATGTAGTCTATGGTGAAGATAATAGCATTAATGTTCTCTTCAGTGTCACCCTCAAAGATGGTCTATGTCCAGGTGAACTCCTTCACGTTCACTTTTACCAGCACTCTTCTAGAAATTATGTGGTTGGGCAGATCAACACTAACAGTAACCTGATGGCTACAAAATCTGTAAGACAAAGTGAGATTCTAGGGAGTGAATGTAAATTTTATTTGGAAAGAAGAGCTAAGTAAATGTCTCTGGGAAGAATAACAATGCATCAAATTATATTCCTCCACAGGGAATTTTGGGTTAAAATACTTTATAGAATACATAGATTTTCATCAGTCTATCCTTCCAGTGTTTGTGGTAACCTGTTGTGGAAAGTGGGAAATTCCAAAGGATTAACCAGGAGTGGGTGAGTTTGTTCTCTGAGAAACATTGATGTCTAGCAATTAAAAGTGACTTTGGGCCAGGCACAGTGGTTCACACCTGTAATCCTAGCACTTTGGGAGGCTGAGGCAAATGGATGGCTTGAGCCCTGGAGTTCAAGACCAGCCTGGACAGCATAGTGACACCATGTCTCTATAGAAAATATAAAAAAATTATCCAGGTGTGGTGGTGCATTCCTGTAGTCCCAGTTACTCAGGAAGCTAAAGTGGACGGTCAAGATCTGAGCCCAGGGATGTCAAGGCTGCAGTGAGCAATGACTGTGCCACTGCACAGATGTGAGTGAGACAACAGAAGTGAGACCTTGTCTTGAAAATACAAAAAAGTAGGGGGGAATCGCTTCCAAGATGGCCAAATAGGAACAGCTCTGGTCTACAGCTCCCAGCGAGATCAACATAGAAGACGTGTGATTTCTGCATTTCCAACTGAGGTACTTGGTTCATCTCACTGGGACAGGTTGGACAGTGGGTGCAGCCCATGGAGGGTGAGCCAAAGCAGGGCAGGGTGTTTTCTCACCCGGGAAGTGCAAGGCGTTGGAGGATTTCCCTTTCCTAGCCAAGGGAAGCCATAAGTGACTGTACCTGGAGGAGTGGTACACTTCTGCCCAAATACTGCACTTTTCCCATGGTCTTCACAACTGGTAGACAAGGAGATCCCCTCCTGTGCCTGGCTTGGTGGGTCCCACACACATGGAGCCTTGCTCACTGCTAATGCAGTAGTCTGAGATCAACTTAGGATGCGGGAGCTTGGCGGTGGGCAGGGGGCGTCTGCCATTGCTGAGGCTTGAGTAGGCAGTTGTATGCTCACAGTGTAAACAAAGCAGCAAGGAAGCTTGAACTGGGTGGAGCCCACTGCAGCTCAGCAAGGCCTACTGCCTCTGTAGATTCCACCTCTGGGGCAGGGCATATCTGAATGAAAGGGAGCACACAGCTTCTCCAGACTTAAACGTCCCTGCCTCACAGCTCTGAAGAGAAAAGTGCTTCTCCCAGCACAGCGTTTGAGCTCCGATAACAGACAGACTGCTTCCTCAAGTGGGTCCCCGACCCCTGTGTAGCCTGACTGGGTGACACCTCCCAGTAGGGGCCAGCAGACACCTCATACTGGCAGGTGCCCCTTCCAGAGGAAGGGTCAGGCAGCAATATTTTCTGTTCTAAAACCTCCGCTGGTGATTCCCAGGCAAACAGGGTCTGGAGTGGACCTCCAGCAAACTCCAACAGACCTGAAGCTGAGGGGCCTGTCTGTTAGAAGGAAAACTAACAAACAGAAAGGAATAGCATCAACATCAGCAAAAAGGACATCCACAACAAAACCCCATCTGTAGGTCACCAACATCAAAGACCAAAAGTAGATAAAACCACAAAGATGGGAGAAACCAGAGCATAAAGGCTGAAAACTCCAAAAACCAGAATGCCTCTTCTCCTCCAAAGGAACACAACTCCTCGCCAGCAAGAGAACAAAACTAGATGGAGAATGAGTTTCATAAGTTGACAGAAGTAGGCTTCAGAAGGCTGGTAATAACAAACCTCTCTGAGCTAAAGGAGCATGTTCTAACCCATTGCAAGAGAGCTAAAAACCTTGAAAAAAGGTTAGACGAATGGCTAACTAGAATAACCAGTGTAGAGAAGAGCTTAAATGACCTGATGGAGCTGAAACTCCATGCTACAAGAACTTCATGAAGCATGCACAAGCTTCAATGCCAATTCGATCAAGTGGAAGTGATTGAAGATCAAATTAATCAAATCAATGAAATAAAGCAGGAAGACAAGATTAGAGAAAAAAGAGTGACAAGAAATGAACAAAGCTTCCAAGAAATTTGGGACTGTGTGAAAAGTCCAAATCTACGTTTGATTGGTGTACCTGAAAGTGACAGGGAGAATGGAACCAAGTTAGAAAACACTCTTCAGGGTATTATCCAGGAGAACCTCCCTAACCTAGCAAAGCAGGCTGACATTCACATTCAGGAAATACAAAGAACACCACAAAGATACTCCTTGAGAAGAGCAACCCCAAGACACATAATTGTCAGTTTCACCAAGGTTAAAATGAAGGAAAAAAATGTTAAGGGCAGCCAAAAAGAAAGGTTGGGTTACACACAAAGGGAAGCCCATCAGACTAAGAGTAGATCTCTCTGCAGAAACCCTACAAGCCAGAAGAGAGTGGGGGCCTATATTCAACATTCTTAAAGAAAAGAATTTTCAACCCGGAATTTCATATCCTGTCAAACTAAGCTTCATACGTGAAGGAGAAATAAAATCCTCTACAGACAAGCAAATGCTGAGAGATTTTGTCACCACCATGCCTACATTATAAAAGCTCCTGAAGGATACTCAGGAGGCTGAGGCAGGAGAATCACTTGAACCCAGGAGGCAGAGGTTGCAGTGAGCCAAGATCATGCCACTCCACTCCAGCCTTGGTGATAGAGTGAGACTCCATCTCAAAACAAAACAAAACAAACAAAACCAAAATCAAAAAAAAAAAAAAAAAAAAAAAAAAAAACACGAGCTCCTGAAGGAAGCACTAAGCATAGACAGCAAGGATAGGAACAACTGGTACCAGCCAATGCAAAAACATGCCAAATTGTAGACCATCAATGCGGTGAAGAAACTGCATCAATTAATGGGTGAAATAACCAGCTAGCATCATAATGACAGGATCAAATTCATGCAGAACAATATTAGCTTTAAATGTAAATGGGCTAAATACCCCACTAAAAAGACACAGACTGGCAAATTGGATAAAAAGTAAAGACCCATCAGTGTGCTGTATTCAGGAGACCCATCTCATGTGCAAAGACACACATAGGCTCAAAATAAAGGGATGGAGGAAGATCTACCAAGCAAATGGAAAGCAAGGAAAAGCAAGGGTTGCAATCCTGATCTCTGATAAAACATATTTTAAACCAACAAAGATCAAAAGAAACAAAGAAGGCCATTACATAATGGTAAAGGGATCAATTCAACAACAAGAGCTAACTAACCTAAATATATATGCATCCAATACAGGAGCACCCAGATTCATAAAGCAAGTTCTTGGAGAACCTACAAAGAGACTTAGACTCCCTGCAGTGAGCTGAGATTGCGCCACTGCACTTCAGCCTGGGCAACAGAGTAAAACTCCATCTCAAAAAAAAAAAGAGAGACTCTCATTCAATAATAATGGGAGATTTTACACCCCACTGTCAATACTAGATAGATCAATGAGACAGAAAATTAACAAGGATATCCAGGGCTTGAACTTAGCTCCAGACCAAGTGGACCTAATAGACATCTACAGAACTCTCCACCCCAAATCAACAGAATATACATTCTTCGCAGCACCACATTGCACTTATTCCAAAATTGACTACATAATTGGAAGTAAAACACTCCTCAGCAAATGTAAAAGAACAGAAATCACAACAAACTGTCTCTCAGACCACAGTGCAATCAAATTAAAACTCAGGATTAAGAATCTCACTCAAAATTGCACAACTACATGGAAACTGAACCACCTGCTCCTGACTACTAGGTAAATAACGAAGGAAGGCAGAAATAAAGATGTTCGTTGAAACCAGTGAGAACAAAGGCACAACATACTAGAATCTCTGGGACATATTTAAAGCATTGTGTAGAGGAAAATTTGTAGCACTAAATGCCCACAAGAGAAAGCAGGAGAGATCTAAAATTGACACCCTGATATCACAATTAAAAGGACTAGAGAAGCAAGAGCAAACAAATTCAAAAGCTGGCAGAAGACAAGAAATAACTAAGACAGAGCAGAACTGAAGGAGATAGAAACACAAAAAACCCTTCAAAAAATCAATGAATCCAGGAGGTGGTTTTTTGAAAAGATCAACAAAATAGATAGACCACTAGCAAGACTAATAAAGAAGAAAAGAGAGAAGAATCAAGTAGACACAATAAAAAAGATAAAGGGGATATTGCCACTAATCCCACAGAAATACAAACTACCATTATAGAATACTATAAACACCTGTACACCAATAAACTAGAAAATCTAGAAGAAATGGATAAATTCCTGGACACATACATCCTCCAAAGACTAAACAAGGATGATGTTGAATCTCTGAATAGACCAATAACAGGTTCTGAAATTGAGGCAATTATTAATAGTCTGTCAACCAAAAAAAGTCCAGGACCAGATGGATTCACAGCCGAATTCTACCAGAGCCACAAAGAGGAGCTGGTACCATTCCTTCTGAAACTATTCCAATCAATAGAAAAAGAGGGAATCCTTCCTAACTCATTTTATGAGGCCAGCATCATCCTGTTACCAAAGCCTGCCAGACACACAATAAAACAAAAAAAAAAAAGAAAAAAAAAAAAAAAAAGAAAAAAAAAGAAATTAAGCCAATATCCCTGATGAACATCAATAAAATACTGGCACACCAAATCCAGCATCACATCAAAAAGCTTATCCACCATGATTAAGTCAGCTTCATCCCTGAGATGCAAGTCTGGTTCAACATATGCAAATCAATAAACGTAATCCATCACATAAACAGAACCAATGACAAAAACCACATGATTATCTAAATAGTGCAGAAAAGGCCTTTGACAAAATTCAACAGCCTTTCATGCTAAAAACTCTCAATAAACTAGGTATCAATGGAATGTATCTCAAAATAATAAGAGCTATTTATGATGAACCCACAGACAATATCATATTGAATGGGCAAAAATTGGAAGCATTCCCTTGAAAACCAGCACAAGACAAGGATGCCCTCTCTCACCACTCCTATTCAATATAGTATTGGAAGTTCTAGCCAGGGCAATCAAGCAAGAGAAAGTAGTAAAGAGTATTCGAATAGGAAGAGAGGAAGTCAAATTTTCTGTTTGCAGATGACATGATTGCATATTTAGAAAACCCTGTCATCTAAGCCCAAAATCTCCTTAAGCTGATAAGGAGATCAGCAAAGAGATATGAGATCCTGAGAGCTTCAGTAAAGTCTCAGGATTCAAAATAAATATGCAAAAGTCACAAGCATTCCTATACACCAATAACAGACAAACAGAGAGCCAAATCATGAGTGAACTCCCATTCACAATTGCTACTAACAGAATAAAATACCTAGGAATATAACTTACAAGGGATGTGAAGGATCTCTTCAAGGAGAACTACAAACCACTGCTCAAGGAAATAAGAGAGGACACAAACAAATGAAAAAACATTCCATGCTCCTGGACAGGAAGAATCAATATTGTGAAAATGGCCTTACTGCCTGAAGTAACTTACAGATTCAATGCCATCCCCATGAAGCTACCACTGACTTTCTTCACAGAATTGGAAGAAACTACTTTAAACTTCATATGTAACCAAAAAAAGAGCCCACGTAGTCAAGACAATCCTGGGCAAGAAAAACAAAGCTGGAGGCATCACACTATCTGACTTCAAACTTTACTACAAGGCTACCGTAACCAAAACAGCATGGTACTGGTACAAAACAGATATATAAACCAATGGAACAGAATGGAGGCCTCAGAAATAACATCACACATCTACCACCATCTGATCTTTGACAAATCTGACACACACAAGCAGTGAGGAGAAGATTCTCTATTTAATAAATGGTGTTGGGAAAATTGGCTAGCCATATGCAGAAAACTGAAAGTGGACCCCTTCTATTGGGAGAAACCAGGCCCCAATATTTCACGTATTTCATGTAGGTTCTTTTCTATTTCCTTCAGTGTTGGCCAGTCTGAGAAATAAAGGGAAAGACTGCAAAAGAAAGAAATTTTAAAGCTGGGTGTCCAGGGGAGACATCACATGTTGGCAGGTTCTGTGATGCCCCCTGAGCCGTAAAACCAGCAAGTTTTTATTGGCAATTTTCAAGGGGGATGGAGTGCACGAATAGGGTGTGGGTCACAGAGATCACATGCTTCAAGGGTGACAAAAGATCACAAGGCAGAAGGTCAGGGCAAAAGTAAAATCACTAATGAATTTCCATGTCTTGCTGTGCACCCATTGTCAGGGTTCAAGAGCAGAGAACCAGTCTGACTAGAATTTGCCAGGCTGGAATTTCCTAATCCTAGCAAGCCTGGGGGTGCTGCAGGAGACTAGGGTGTGTTTCATCCCTATCTACATCTGCATAAAGGCAGACACTCCCAGGGCGGTCATTTCAGAGGCCTCCCCTGGGAATGCATTCTTTTCCCAGGGCTGTTAATTATTAATATTCCTTACTAGGGAAAGAATTCAGCAATACTTCTCTTACCCGTTTTTGGTAATAAGAGAAATATGACTCTGTCCTGCCCAGCCCACAGGCAGCCAGACTTTAAGGTTATCTCCCTTGTTCCCTGAAAATTGCTGTTATCCTGTTCTTAAGGTGCCCATATTTCATATTGTTCAAACACACATGCTCTACAAACAATTTTGTGCAGTTAACGCAGTCATCACAGGGTTCTGAGGCGACATACATCCTCAGCTTACAAAGATGATGGGATTAAGAGATTAAAGTAAAGACAGGCATAGGAAATCACAAGAGTATTGATTGGGGAAGTGATAAATGTCCATGAAGTCTTCACAATTTATGTTCAGAGACTGCAGTAAAGATAGGCATAAGAAATTATAAAAGTATTAATTTGGGGAACTAATAAATGTCCATGAAATCTTCACAATTTATGTTCTTCTGCCATGGCTTCAGCTGGTACCCCCGTTTGGGGTCCCTGACTTCCCACAACATCATTCACATACTTTGAAAATATTTTCTCACATTCTGTAGGTTGTGTGTTTACTCTGTTGACAGTTTCTTTTGCTGTGCAGAAGCTCTTAAGTTTAATTAGTTGTCAATTTTTGCTTTTGTTGTAATTGCTTTTGGTGTCTTTGTCACAAAATCTTTGCCTGCCCTTATGTGTAGATGGTATTGCCTAGGTTGTCTTCCAGGGTTTCTGTAGTTTTGTGTTTTACATTTAAGACTTTAATCCATCTTGAGTTGATTTTTGTGTATGATGCAAGGAAGGTATCTGGCTTCATTTTTCTGTATATTGCTAGCCAGCTATCCCAGTACCATTTATTAAATAGGGAGTTTTTTTTCCTATTGCTTGTTTTTGTCAGTTTTGTTGTGGATAAGATGATCATAGGTGTGCAACCTTATTTATGGGCTCCTCATTCTGTTCTATTGGTCTATGTGTCTGCTTTTGTACCAGTACTATGCTGTTTTAGTTACTGTAGCCCTGTAGTATAGTTTGAAGTTGGGTAACATGATTCCTTCAGCTTTGTTCTTTTTGCTTAGGATTGTCTTGGCTATTTGGGCTCTATTTTGGTTCCATATGAATTTTAAAATAGTTTTTTTTAGTTCTGTGAAGAATGTTCTTGCTAGTTTCATAGGAATAGCATTGAATCTGTAAGTTGCTTTGGGCAGTATGGCCATTTTAATGATATCAGTTCTTCCTATTCATGATCATGGGATGTTTTTCCATTTGTTTGTGTCTTCTCTGATTTATTTGAGCAGCGTTTTGTAATTTTCGTTGTAAAGATCTTTCACCTCCCTGGTTATCTGTATTCCTAGGTATTTTATTCTTTTTGTGGCAATTGTGAATGTGATTGTCTTTCTGATTTGGCTCTTGACTTGGCTGCTTTTGGTGTATAGGAAAGCTAGTGATTTTTGTACATTGATTTTGTATCCTAAAAGTTTGCTGAAGTTGTTTATCAGGTGAAGAAGTTTTGGGGGTGCTACTATGATTTTCTAGATATAGAATCCTGTTGTCTGCAAGCAAAGATGGTTTGACTTCCTCTCTTCCTATTTGAATTCCCTTTATTTCTTTCTCTTGCCTGATTGCTCTGTCAAAGACTTCCAATACTATGTTGAATAGGAGTAGAGAGAGGGTATCCTTGTGTTATGCTGTTTTTCAAGGAGAATGCTTCCAGCTTTTGCCCATTCAGTAAAATGTTGGTGGTGGGTTTCTCATAGATGGCTCTTATTATTTTGAGGCATGTTCCTTCAATACCTAGTTTATTTAGAGTTTTTAACATGAAGTGGTGTTGAATTTTTATTCAAAGCTTTTTCTGTGTGTACTGAGATAATCACGTGGTATTTATCTTTAGTTCTGTTTATGTGATGAATCACATTTACTGATTTGTGTATGTTGAACTAACCTGTGTCCTGAGGATGAAGCCTACTCAATTGTGGTGGATTAGCTTTTTGATGTGCTGTTGGATTCAGTTTGCAAGCATTTGTTGAAGACTTTTACATCAATGTTCATCAACGATATTGGCTTGAAGTTTTCTTTTTTTGTTGTGTCTCTGCTGGGTTTTGGTATCAGTATGATGCAGAGTGAGTTGGGGTAGAATCTCTTCTCCTCAATTTTTGGGAATAGTTTCAATAGGAGTGGCACCAGCTCTTCTTTGTAAATCTGGTACAATTTGGCTGTGAATCCATCAGGTCCTGGGCTTTTTTGATTCATAGGCTATTTATTACTGTTTCAGTTTCAGAGCTTATTATAGGGGTCTGTTCAGGGAATTAGTTTCTTCCTGATTCAGTTTTGGGAGGGTGGATATGTCCAGGAATTCAGCCATCCCTGCTAGGTTTTCTATTTTGTGTGCATAGAAGTATTTGTATTTATTTCTGTTGTTTACTTTTATTTCTGTGGGGTCAATGGTAACACTCCCTTTGTCATTTCTAATTGTGATTATGTGGATCTTCTCTCTTTTCTTCTTTAGTAGGCTAGCTAGCAGCTTATTTTTTTTTTCAAAAACACAACTGGATTCGTTGATCTTTTGAATAGTTTTTCATGTCTCAATCTCCTTCATTCAGCTCAGCCCTGATTTTGCTTATTTCTTGTCTTTTGCTAGCTCTGGAGCTGATTTGTTCTTGCTTCTCCACTTCTTTCAGTTGTGATGTTAGGTTATTAGTTTGAGATCTTTCTAACTTTTTGATGTGGGCATTTAGTGCTATGTATTTCCCTTTTAACACTGCCTTATCTGTGTTCTAGATATTCTGGTATGTTTTATCTTTGTTCTCATTAGTTTCAAAGAACTTCTTGACTTCTGCCTTAATTTCATTATTTACCCAAAAGTCCTGCATGAGCATGCTGTTTATATTTCCAAGCAATTGTATGGTTTTCAGCAATTTTCTTAGCCTTCACTTCTATTTTTATTGTGTTGTGGTTTGAGAGTCTGTTTGGTATGATTCCAGTTCTTTTGTATTTGTTGAGGATTGTTTTATGTCCAATTATGTGATCAATTTTAGAGTATGTGCCATTTGGTTATGCAAATAATGGATATTCTATTGTTTTCAGATGGAGATTTCTGTAGAGGTCTATCAGATCCATTTGGTCTAATGTTGAGTTCAGGTCCTGAATATCTTTATAATTTTCTGCCTCAGTGATCTGTCTAGTACTATCAGTGGAATGTTGAAATCTCCCACTATTATTGCATGGAAGTCAATGTCTCTTTGTATGTCTCTAAGAAGTTGCTTTATGAATCTGGGTGTCCCTATGTTGGGAGCATATATATTTAAGATAGTTGGTCTTCTTGCTGAATTGAATCTTTTACCATTATGTATTGCCATTCTTTGTCTTTTTTGATATTTGTTGTTTTGAAGTCTGTTTTGTCTGAAATTAGGATTGCAAACCCTTCTTTTTTCTGTTTTCCATTTGCTTGGTAGCTTTTCCTCCATCCCTTTATTCTGAGCCTATATGTGTTACTGCATGTGAGATAGGTCTCTTGAAGACAGCATACCATTGGGTCTTGCTTTTTTATCCAGCTTGCCACTCTGTGCCTGTTAAGTGGGGGCATTTAGCCTATTTATGTTCAAGGTTGGTACTGATATGTGTGGATTTGATCCTGTCATTGTGTTGTTAGCTGGTTAATATGTTGGCTTGTTTGTGTGGTTGCTTTATAGTGACACTGGTCTGTGTGTTTAAATGCTAACATCTTATAAAAAGTATTTTTCATCATTTTATCTCCATGTTTCATTCTGTGTAATCTCTGCTGATGTATCTTCCAGTCCTCTATATCTTTTTTCAGCTACATTTAGTCTAATTTTTATGACTCTCTTTTTCATATGTAGAAATTCTTTTTTTCACAGTCATTTCCTTATGACTTAGGTTTCTTCTATATCTTTAATAATTAAAAACTTTATATATTCTTTGAGAATGCTCTTTTTATTCAATTTTCTTGCATTAGAGATTGGTCTGTTAACCCAATATTTGGAGAGCTATTCATCCTGTTTTGTGTGTGTGTGTGTGTGTGTGTGTGTGTGTGTGTGTGTGACTGCTGATGCTGTCTCATTTTGTATCATTTTCATGTATATGGTTTGTAATTTATTTATTATGATCTCATCTTCAGTAATTATTTTTCCTTACCTGTGGGAGTCTATACTGCAACCTGAAGTACAGAAGAACAGTTTTACATCTGCTTTTGCTAGGTACTCTAGCATGTTTGTGGTCTTTTAATTTTTTGTTTTAGGAATTTATACAACATGCACATGGTATAAATTTGAACTCCAAACCCATGTGTGCCATATGCCTGGTGTTTCTATCTTTCATGGAAGCCTATCACTCAGAGTCCTAAGAAAATATAGGCCTTCTCTGATGCTTCTTTAGGGCACAGGGCAAAATCATTCTAGTTGCTGTTTTACTCAGAGGGTAGCTTTCTTAATACTCTGGATGTATGCAGGGGTCATACTCTGACATCTTCATGTCTTGTAGTACTTACATCTAGTTTGGTTGTAAAATTCCAATCCATGGTCTGTAGGATCTGTTCAGCCAGTATCTCCTCTGGTCTTCTCAACATTGGATCATGAATGGGCTGCTCTGGCTTTAAGTTCCTTCTTCATTTCTGAACCAGAAATTTCTCATCTTTATTTGAATTCCCTTTTTATTTTTATTTTTTGAAGGGAGTGAGTGGTTACTTACTCATCTTAGCTCAGTCTAGAGGTTGTTAGAAATAGAAATCTCTAGATCCTATTAATTTTTAGAACCCAGAGACTTTTAATAATCTCTACAGATAGTCTTTCACTTATGCATTAGAAATTAAGATATACTTAATCACATATATATATTTATGCACACCTTATGAGAATTATATAAGTATATTTGTGTGTGTGTGTGTGTGTGTGTGTGTTTGTATTTGATTATGTTGATCTTTCGCCTTTCTGAAAAGCCACTGGTTGAGGCTTTCAGTCATTGGGTTTGTACAGACATAGAAAAGCACACAAATGAGGGCAGCTCCTGCACTGTGCAGGCCAGCTGTTCCTGCACCAGCCAGTTGGAGCCCAGAAACATATAGAAGTCATAGGGACAATCCATTATTTCGAGTAGTACAAATGTCAGGACCCTTAGGAGTCTTTGATGTATAAAAAATGTCTACCATATGATATTTAGCAAACTAAATGGCTAGGATGCAGGCAGACAAGACAGGTTCTGATGTGTGCTGGCTGCTATAACACTCTAATAGAGCAAGGACACATATGCTTAGTTTGTTTTTAATGCCCCCTTCTTGTATCTTTCTTTCTTTAATAATAATTCCTTCTAGTACACCCTATGGGCACATTATTCTTTATGCTAACATGTAAATGATAGATCACTTTGATTTATCTATTACTTTGTATTCAAGCTGAGGTCTTAACAAAGAAAGGAAAGTATTATTATTTCACGTCTAAGTATACCCGACACTATGGAAGCTGCTAGGCTTTCCATTTAGTTAAAGGTCATTTGTTGAGTCCCACAGTATGCCATTGGATTCAGCTTGCTAGTATTTTGTTGATGATGTTTCATCTATGTTCATCAGGGATATTGACCTGTGGTTTTTTTCTGTGTTTTTATCTGGTTTTAGTATCAGAATTATGCTGGCCTGGTACAACGAATTTAGAAGAATTCCCAGTTTTTCAAGTTTTTGAAATTTGTTTCCTTTAAAATTTTGATGGACTTCATCAGTGAAGTTATCAGGTCTTGGGCTTTTATTTGTTTGGAAGCTTTTTATTAGTGATTCAATCTTATTGTTTGTTATTGGTCTGTTCAGGTTTTCTATTTCTTCCTAGTTCAATTTAGGTAGGAATGTATATCCATTTCCTCTAGATTTTCCAGTTTGTTGGCATATAGTTATTCGTAATAATCTCTAATAATTCTTTATGTTTCTGTGGTATCAGCTGTAATGTATCCTTTTTCACTTTTGATTTTATTTATTTTGGTCTTGTATCTTTTTTCTTCATCAATGTAGCTAGTGGTTTGCAAATTAATTTATCTTTTCCAAAAAATCCCTTCATTTTGTTGATTGTATATTTTTTGTTTCTATATTGTTTATTTCTGACTTGATCTTTATACTTTCTTTCCTTCTGTTAATTTTGGGTTCAGTCTGTTTTGCATTTCTGCTTCCTTGAGATACATAGTTAGATTTTTTATTTGAAATATATATTTTTCATGTAGGTGTTTATTGCTATAAACTTTCCTCTTAGAATAACTGCTTTTGCTGTATCCCATATGTTTTAGTATATTGTGTTTCTATTTTCACTTCTTTCAATACATTTTTGAATTTTCTTTTTAATTTATTTATCTACCTTTTTGTTTTCTCACTGCCTCTTTGATCAGATCTTTATTCAAAAGAAGTTGTCGAAAATCATTTGACCTTTATGCAATAATCAAATTTAAAGAGTTTATGCAGCAGGCTTCTTTTCCTCTGTAGTAGGTTTCTTTTCTCCTGGCTTCTTTTCAGGGGCTGGTTTCTTGGTAGCTGCTGCCCTTTATCCCCACCAGAGGCTTCTTCTGCTTCTTAACACCAACAGTAACCTTCTTTCTTTTCTTACCTACCACAGGCTTCTTTCCTGCAACCTGCTTCTTATCTGATTTGGCTTCTAGTGCTGTAGCTGCTGCTACTGCCTTATCCACCCAGAGCTTGTGATTCCTGGCCTGGTGAAGAATGGCGTTCTGGCTCATGGTCTTTGTGTATGAGTGTAGCTTCAACGTGGTTCTCAGGTTTTTCAGTTAAGTTCTTCTTTAGGACTCTGTGATGAATCTTGTTGTGTGGTGCTCAAAGGGCTCTTTGGATCTCTGGGCTTTTCAAGATTCTGCTAAGATCTGTATTGATCATCTTGTGCATGGGAAGATTGTAGTTACTCTTGAGGGAAGCAGCTTAATGCCAAGTGCCATATAATTAATCTAACTTCTGGAAAGCACTTTTGATCCACATGCAGAAATGTCCCACATGCCCACCAGGAGCAAGCTTCAAAATGTTCAGTTTGCTTACATTAAGCAGAGTAATTCCAAGGATGCTTCTGAAGGCCTTGATGATACCATTATCCTCATTATAGATGATGCAGGGGTCTCTGCACTGGATTTGGTGATGGTTTCTCATTTTGCTGTTGCCAGCTCTCATTTGCTGAGAGGCATAGACCTTTTTTATATCATTTCAGGCTTTAAGTTTCTTAAGAAGCAAAACAGCCTCCTTGATCTTCTTGTAGCCTTCAACTTTATCTTCGACTACCACAGGAAGTTCAGGAACTTCCTCAATATGATGACCTTTAGACATGACCATACTGGGAAGGCTGAGGCAGCCAGGGCAGAACAGATGACATATAGTTTTTGGGTTGTGTTCACTCTATGATGCTAATGGCATCAGGTTTTGGTTTGTGCAAACATTCTGCCTCCACAACACATGTTTCCAGAAGCACCCTGGCCAGAATGGTGAGTCCCACCACCTTGAACTCTGGGAATTTGAGCCACAGCTCTGCCAGTACCCCAAGACTCAGCACTGGTCTGATGACCTGCTAATTCACTGACAGCATAGAGCTGTCTGTTGTTTTTGTGCAAGTCGGTGTGAACAAAGTTCACAATATCTTGTCAAATAGGAGCCTTGAATACAGCAGGCAAAGTAACATTTTTGACAGATGACTCCCACTTTTTGGAGTACACCGATATCAGTGAGTGAGCACATGTCATGGCGGAGAGAGGAGACAGTCATGTTCCTCTCAGCCCAGCTGCTGCCACAGGAAAAGGACTACCTGTTGTTTAATTTCCAAGTATTTGTACAGTTTCCAAAATTACTCTTGTTATTGATTTCTAGTTTTATACCAATGTTGTCAGAAAGCATACTTGATATGATTTTGATTAAAAAGTTTTTTGACACTTGCTTTGTGGCCTAACACATGGATTTTCATGAAGAATGTACCATGTATTGATGAGAGGAATGTGTATTATACAGGTATTAGATAAAATGTTTTGTAAATGCCTATTTGGTCCGTGTGGTCTATAGTGCAATTTAAATCTGATATTTCTTTGCTGACTTTCTGTCTAGATGATTTGTCCAATGCCAAGAGTGGAATGTCAAAATCTCCAAGTATTTTTGTACTGAAGTTTATTTCTCCATTTAGAACTAATAATATTTGCTTTACATATCTGGGTGCTTCAGTGTTGGATGGATACAAACTTATAATTGTTATATCCTCTTGCTGAATAGATCCTTTTATCACCATGTAATAACATCTTTGTCTCTTTTTACAGTTTTTTACTTAAAGTCTATTTTATCTGATATAAGAATAGCTACCCCTGCTCGTTTTTGATTTTTGTTTGGGTGGAATGTCTTTTTCTGTTCCTCCACTTTCAGTCTGTGTATATCTTTTTAGGTGAAGTGAGTTTCTTACAGGCAGCATATATTCGGGTCTTGCTTTTTTATCTATTCGGCCAGTTTATATCTTTTAATTGGGGAATTTAATCAGTTTTCATTGAAGGTTATTGATACATGAGAACTTACTCCTGTCATTTTCTTAGTTGTTTCAGGATATCTTGCATATCTTTTGTTTCTTCCTCTTCTATTGTTTATTTTTATAGTTTGGTGGTATTCGTGTAGTGACAAAAGTTGACTCCTTTTTCTTTTTTTCAAATTTCTGTATCTTTCTGCTACTGAGTTTTATACTTTTGCATGTTTTATGATGGTAGTCATCATCCTTTTACTTCTAGATGTAGGCTTCCCTTAAGCATTTCTTGTGGGGCCAGTCTAGTGGTGATGAATTTCCTGTTTTTCTTGTCTAGGAAAGACAAACTTTGCTGGGTATAGTATTCTTTGCTGTTGTTTCTCTTTTAGCACTTTGAAAATATCATCTCATTCTCTCCTGGTCTTTAAGATTTCTGCTGAAAAATCTGATGTTAGTCTAATGAGGATTCCCTCATATGGGACTTGACATCTTTTCCTTGTGATAAATTTTACAATTCCCTTGTTGTCTTTGACTTTTGACAGTTTGACTGTAATGTTTCTTGGACAGGATCTTTTTTGGGTTGAATCTATTTGGGACCTTTAAGCTTCCTGAATCTGGATACCCATACCTTTCCCAAAACTTGAAAAGTCGTCACTTATTAATTCATTAAATAGGTTTTCTATGACTTTTTTCATTTCTTCTTTTTCTAGAATTCTTATAATGCAAATATTTGTTCACTTAGTTGTGTTCAATTAGTCTCATAGACTTCCTTCATTCTTTTTTATCCTTTATTTTTTGTCTGACTGGCTTATTTCAGAAGACCTGTCTTCACATCCAAAATCTTTCTTCTGCTTGATTTTGTTGTTGCACTAAATTGTATTTTTTATTTTATTCATTGAATTCTTCAACTCCAAAATTTTTGTTTGGTTCTTTTCATATCTAGTTCTTTGCTGAATTTGTCATTAAAATCGTGAATTGTTTTCCTGATTTCATTGAATTTTTTACCTTTATTCTCTTGTATCTTGCTTAGTTTTCCTAAGATTACTATTTTGAATTCCTTTTCATGCATTTCATAGATTTCTTTGCTTTGAAGTCTGTTACCGGAGAATTATTGTGTTCCTTTGGAGGTGTCATGTTCCCATGTTTTATGGGTCCCTACATTGAAATCTGGGTGTCTGCCGAAACAGTTACCTCTTCCAATTTTATCTAGTAGATTTCATAAGGAAAGACTTTTCTTTTTCTGTAAATGCATCTTATAGTATCAGTTGGGTAAAGTATTTTGGCTTTGGTTATGGGTGAGCACAGTACCGTAATCATGTAATTTTTTTTTTGACTGTAATCAATGCCAGCAGTATCTGTGAGTGCCTCAGTGGCCAAGACTGGGTGTTTGTGGAGGCAGTGGTATGCCTTTACTGCAGATGGGAGCCACTGGAAAGGCTATTTCTCAAGCCTTGAGGGGAGTGAGTGTTGCTAGGTGTAGCAGCTCCTTAAGTCAAGGGTATGGGGTCACTGGTGGTGGCAGGAGCTGGGCAGCCTGGTCCCTGGTTTCTGGGCCACATACAGTACACAGTGGCCCTGGTGGTGAAGGGGACAAGGTTGCTTACAGTGGTGGGCACTAGGCAGGTAGGTTTCAGGCCCTGGGGAGTGTATGCATTGGCTCCCCTGGTCTTGGGGACAGCCTCCCCACTGTGCTGGACTGGCTGTCCCATGAGGTTTAGGGCACTGTGTGAATTTAGGTGCTAGTGTCACATCTGTACTGCTGGGTCAAGCTGGGGTCATGGCATTGCATCTTTTTGTATGGATATGGTAGGATGACAGCAGCTCCCATGATGTGGAGGTGCAGATTTGAGCACCAGGGCAGGATGCACTCAAGCAATGGCTCTGTTTTCGAAATGGCACGATGGCACAGCAGCACTGGTCCCAAAGGGATCCAGTGTGAGTTCCTTCACTAAAGTAATATAGCTGTGTTGGTTCCATGCAGTTCTCTAAACTGGCTCAAGGCCTAAGAGAATTGTGAAGTTCTCCTGTAGTTAGAATTGCAGGTATTCATGTTAGTAATGGGGACTTCTGGGACTGCCTGCTTACCTTTCCCTTATAATAGGAAGTGTCTCTTAGTTCCAAGCCAATCCCACCTTGTCACTTTACTTCCTTCTTCATGCTGCTATCTCAAATGTCCATGTTTCAGAGGGTTTTCATCTTTTCCTTGCAGAATTCCAGTGCTCTCCCTTAGACACTCTACTCGAAGTGCAGTTATTTATTTGTTATTTTTGTTCTTCTTTGTAGAGGAGACATGCATTGGGCACCTCTAGTCAGCCATCTTGATGACATTACAACACTGGTTCATACATTCATACATACCTTCCTACATACATTACTGAATGAATGTATGAATTGCCAAGCAACATTGAAGGTGGAAACTGGAGATTTGCAGATGCATCAGTATCCCAGAGGTGTGGTTTTACTCCAGCAGTATTTAAGATGGGAGGTGGAGATCGATCTAAATCTTGGACAAATATGTTGCAAAGTAGATGCTGCCAAAGAGCAGGCTGCAAGAGGTGTGGATATCTACATGCACTCATTGATCTTAAGCAGGTATGGGGTGAATGGAACTGAGAGAGCATAGAGATGACTAAAAGCCAGTGCAGTCCAGATGCATAAACAACACATTCCAGACACCACCCACTGATACCAGTGGGGCTTTGGTGCACTTCTTCCCCATTGTGATCAACTGAAGACCTGAGAAGAGTTGCTCTGTGGGTGACTACCACTGAGCAGGGAAGGGAGGAATGAGGTGAAACAAGAAAGTGGATCTAGCACATTCTAAGTAATTAGGGTAGTTTGAAATGAATAATTGTCTCTGGTTTTATGTAGGTATGGTTTTACTTATGCTCCGTTAGCTAGTCATATACCAGATTAGTGATCTTATAAGAGGAGTCAGTGAGTTAAACCATCCACTGAGGAGCAAGAAGAAAATATTATCCTTCTACTGTATTTTTGTTCTAAATGTAAGATTTGCATTAAACTTTATTGTGTTTAATATGTGAGTTGATATTGACATAAGTCCTGTGGCAAAAGGTCTGAGGCACAGGCCATTTGTGGTGACCCCAAAGGATGTGGAGGGCTTGGCTGTGGCACCCTCACTTATGTTATTTGCTCTTGGCATACTGTGGCCTATGGCAGCCTACCTACGCTGGGTTCCATGGGTTTACAGATTATATCATTTCAATTCAATGAAACTAACCTTCACAAAAAGGACATGTGGCTTAAAAAAGATCATTGCCAGGAAATCCTTGATTGATGATAATATTAATAATGCAAACACAAGTTAACAAGAAAGTCTGAGCTGATACTTCTCTAATTCCTATTACGAGCTCTTCAATCACGCCATTAAGGCTTGAAAAATAATGATAAGTTCATCATATTTGCACAGTTTGGATGGCACAGGGAGGCACTGGGATGCTATATACCTGTTTACCCTACCCTCAGCAGACTTCTCCTAAGTCCATCAGTGGCTATCCAATTTCATTTATAGTATAATTTGATTTGTGAAGGGTGATTTATACATATCTATTATAAACTTAAATATTATAAAAATAAATTATCTCAATATGTACATTTTTGAGACAGAGTCATGCTCTGTTGCTCAGGCTGGAGCGCAACGGTGCAATCTTGTTTCACTACAACCTCTGTCTCCCAGGTTCAAGGGATCCACCCACGTCAGCCTCTCAAGTAGCTGGGACTACAGGTGCATGCCACACAGCTAATTTTTGTATTTTTTGTAGTGATGGGATTTTGCCATGTTGCCCAAGCTGGTCTCAAACTCCTGAACTCAAGTGATCCACCTGCTTCAGCCTCTCAAAGTGCTAGGATTACAGGTATGAGCCATCACATCCAGCTTTGGTGTAAATTTTAAAATTATAATTACAAGATTAAAATAATTTATTTCCAAATATTATTTTAGGTTCAAGGGTGTATGTGCAGTTTTGTTACATCAGTAAATTGTGCATCATGTGGTTTTGGTGTACAGATTATTTCATCATGGTAGACAGTTTTGAGCATAGTACCCCATAGGCAGTTTTTCGAACCTCATCCTCCTCCGACCCTCCTCTCTCAGTTAGGCCCTGGTGTTTATTGTTAAGTTCTTTGTGACCATGTGTACTCAATGTTTAGCTCTCTCTTATAAGTGAGAACATGTGGTGTATGGTTTTCAGTTACAGGATTTTTACATGAAACTTCTTATTACATGAGTAAAGAATAAAATTATAAATCTTACAGTGAATAGAAGCTTTTCACTTTCATTTACCTTTCTAATTCAATAGCTAACACAATGGCAGGAGGATAGGGTGGCAGAGAAAGATGGAAACAGTGGCAATTTTGACTTAAGAAAGTTCTGAGAATAGTTGCACAGGTTTGATGATGCATTTTCTCTGAGTGTGGATGACTTTCCAAATTCCATTCCATTTTTGCTGTGAATGTTAACAATGCTTTATAGGGATGTCCCAAGCAAAGAAGCTAATGGTTAACATTGATTTCAAAAAAAGAAATTGTCTTCTTGGTTTCAACTCTATTCTGGGTAAACCTAGCACCTGAAAGAATCTACTCATATTTTATTATATGTATACTTTTGCAACTAAGATAAAATAAAAGTATGGAATTAAAAAAATTTACTTTTTATTCAGAGGAGTAATAAGGATTTTTAAATAATGTAAATCTCTATTTTCTATAAAAAGTACTGTTCCTTACTGAGAATTTATAATATTATATCTTCTTTACATAGAACTTTTGAGGTGGAAGAGATCTTAGGTGAGGAGACTGAAGCCTTGGGAAGTTAAGTTTAGTGTGTTGCACTAAAAACACATAGACTTGAAGGTAGATAGAACTGAATTTGATTTCTTTTTTTTTTAAACCACCCACTAGCTATGTGATGTTAGGTAAGTGAATGAACTTCTTTGAGTCACAGTTTATCATTCTGGAGAATGTGCATAACATCTGCCTCACAGTTTGCCTGGTGTATATAGGCCCTCACAAGTCCTGGTCACCTTGCCCTTGCCTAAAGTCACAGGATTTTGTGGCTGACAGGCAGGGTGGGAAATATAATTCATGTTTATTTCTGTCATTCCACACTGATTGGATTGCTTCCAAGGAAAGGGAGAATCTTCCCTCCATAGAATTTTAATGCTTTACTCCCCATAAGTTTTATTGGGTGCTTGCAAAATATTTATTTCTAGTAATAAGGTGGACTTTGTTCTATTTTCCCTTCTAGGCATGCTGAAGAGATGAAACATTCCACCTCTTTCCCACCAGCCTGCTGTGTTTTCTGTTAGAATGAGCATAGATTGTAGCATCAGTGTGTTCCTGAGCAGTATTCTTGCCACAAGAATAGAAAAGCAAGTCATTGGTGCCTTCTCTGAGTACAGCAGCTCAGGAGTAGACCATGGAATCACTTTTTGTGAGAGTACCCCTCTTGTCCTTTCACCTCATGCTCCAAAGACTAGACTGGCCTGAGTTGGCTTGTAACCCCTGGGAAGCATGGGAAATTGGCTGGCAGTTCTGTGATGCTAAGGGCAGGGAAGATAAAGGATTTTGATAGGACTGTGATGCAATTTGTTTCTTCAGGATGAACTTCAATAGTACTGCCAATGTGGAAAATGAACAAGCAGCTATCACAACTTTGCCCTCCTCTGAAACTAAGGAGGGCAGAAATGACCCAAGCGCTGGTTGTCACATGTGGTATGTGTGTGTGTGTGTGTGTGCCTGTGTGTATGTAAAATCATTCAAGGATACTATGACCCAAGGAAAGAGCATCAGAACCAGAGGAAATAAAGTTTTCTTGGGGCACTCGTGTCCCAAGTTCTTAAGAATTTTTAGATTTAAAATAATAATTGGCATCTGGGGACAAAAAATAATTATTGGCACTTAACAGAGACCACCATTAACATAGAAGAAAAATGTTAATTGGTATGTGTAAGAGTACTTGAACAGATAATTGAATTAAAGCTCTGTGGGATTATTTATAAAAAAAGAGAGGACCAGTCCTGCAGACATGATTTTGTGACTTGGATTTCAGGGCCAAATCTGCTCCTACAAAGACTCTGGTCCTTATTGATAAGAGCAGCAATAGTGAAGAGGCAAAAAGTAAAAACAAATTGTGGTTAGTAAGCATACTAATTTTATAGTTTTTAGTCGACCACATTATCTCAGGTTCATCCATTCAACAAATATATATATAATTTACATATATTATATATTTATATTAATGTGCATATTTATATTAAAAATTTATATTACATTTAATATACTTATATTTAATATAATTATATTAAGATGCATTTACTTCCTATATAACAATACATTATATATTTAAGTAATATTCATATCAAATATTTAAATATAAATAACATATATTTATTTAAATAATACATATTATATATAATATACATATAATTAAATAGACTATTTTAAGAGTAGTTTTAGGTTCACAGCAAAACTGAGTAGGAGAAACAGAGAATTTCTGTAGCTCTTCTGCCCCCACACAGGCATAGCTTCCCTTATTCCCATCAGAGTGGTATATTTGTTATAATTGACGAACCTGTATTGACATATCATTATTACCCAAAGTTCATAGTTTACATTAGGATTCACTCTTGACGTTGTACATTCCATGGGTGTGCACAAAGTCATAATGACATGTGTCCATCATTATAGTATCATATAAAATAGTTTCATTGCTCTAAAAATCCTCTGTGCTCTGACTACTCATCCCTCCCTGGCCCTTAATCCCTGGCAACCACTGATGTTTTTACGTATTCATAGTTTTGCTTTGTCTAGAATGTCATATAGTTGTAATCATGCAGTATGTAGCCTTTTTATATTGACTTCCGTTATTTAGTAGTATTCATTTAAGTTTTTCTATGCCTTTCATAGCTTGATAGCTCCTCTTTAGCACTGGATAATATTCCGTACTCTGAATATACTACAGTCCTATTAAAAATTCTTTATCTTCCTTGCCCTTATCATGACTGAGAACTGCCAGACAACTTCCCATCCTTTCCAGAGGCTACAAGTCAACCCAGGCCAGCCCAGTCTTAGGAGTGTGGGGTGGGAGGACAAGAAGGGTGCTCTCACAAAAGGTGATTCCGTGGTCTACTCCTGAGCTGCTGATCTCAGAGAAGGCACGAATAACTTCCTTTTCTTGCAGTAAGAATACTGCTCAGGACCACAAAGATGCTACGAATCTACCACAGATAAAATCTATGCTCATTCTAACAGAAAACACAGCAGGTTGGTGGGGAAGAGGTTGAATGTTTCACTTCTTCAGCATGCCTAGGAGGGCAAGTGGAACAAATCTTGGGTTTGGAACATCTATTAAAAGATATTCTTGTTTTGTAGCATTCATGTTCTTACCTTCCTTTAGTTTTCTTGAAGAAGTTATGTCATTTTCTTTATGTAGAAGTCACATATTTGTACATTTAAAATACATTCAGTCACAATTAATATTGAAATCAGCATCTCCAAGTGTTTAAAAGAACTTAACAGGTGTACGGTCATCTGACTCCAGAGATTTTTTTAAAAAATTATTTGACATCTTTTCCAATTTAATTTTTGGTTACTCACCTTGTCACATGTTTTAGCTTTTCTTGTGATAACTTTTAAAACTTAAATTTTAAGTACATTAATGTGAAAGGGTAGTCGCACAGCTTTTTTTTATCTTTTCTGTATATGTTCTTACATCTTTTTCTCTCAATTTTGTTTGTGTTTTATCCTACTTTGTGTAGAGGAAGTTTATTATTAGAACATCCAATGCTTTATTTAATGTCTCATTTAGAGTCTACATTTACATTTTCTATAAATAGGAATGTTTGTGTTTTGCATCTTTGGCATTTGTAAAGATTTCTGTATTTAGTTTCTTTTCTCCCTCCAGATTGTGACTTTGTAGAAGTGGGAGCCACTCTGGCTTGCTCACTGTGATACTAGAGTGCACAGCATCTAACTCCCCAGAACAGGGCCAGGACTCAGCCCATAGGCCTGTTTACACACATGGTTTGAGCTTGCAAATTTAAAATAAGTAAGGAGGCTATAATCAGTAGACTTCAACTGATTAAAACAAGAAAAATTTAAAAACAGACAATACAGAAGCAAGCATGAAATGAAATTTATCTACAATTAATATGACTAATATATTAGTGAACAAATGACTGTAAGTTTTTAAAGAAATAATGTACTAATCATGAAAATAGTGAATTAGAAAATAGTAGAAAAAAGTAGAATTAATTTATAGTGCTAAAATATTATTCTGAGAAGCAACAACAACAAAACCCTTTAAGAGTGATGGGTGTAACGATGTAATGGTGCTGACTAGTCTTTGCTGATTATGTTCTTTTCCTGTCCTGCCTACACCTACACCCTTTGGAATAGGTTGTGAGTTGCTTGGGGCTGTGTAGGAGGGGCTAGAATTGGAAAAAGTTTGCACAGTAATCTGCTGTAGAAAGGTATTTCTTATGACTTTGTTAAGCTTAGGTAAAAAAATTGAGACAGACTTGAAATACTGTTATGCCAAAGAATCTCGTGGCTGTACAAGGACAATGTTTCCTAAAGTATATAGGTTAGAGCAAGGGTTTGCCTTTTACAAATGCTATTTTAGGACTCCGAAGACATGACTCCTGTAAAGGATCACCCTTCTCTAGTCTTCATCACAGCCATTCTAAGGCTCATTAAATTAAAATACAGTAACTACATCTGTTGCTTATGATCAGGCCCCCTTGCTCATTCAATATCTGCATCTCATTAGCTAAAACCTAAGATAGGCTTCCTTACACTAAATTATGTAACAAATGCACATTATATACATTATCAGCTGTGGATATTCACGTTTTGTGTTGTTTCTCCTAAATATGTGTCTATTTGCTTGAGTGGTTTTTCCTTCTTCATTAGATCACAGCAAGCCAAGGGCTGTGACCTTAGAGATTACTTATTTTCTAATATCCTTACAGAACTTTTAAGCAATACATGTAAATGTAATTGAAAAACTAAAATAATACAGTAACTTTTTTTTTTTTTTTTTTTGAGACGGAGTCTCGCTCTGTCGCCCAGGCTGGAGTGCAGTGGCCGGATCTCAGCTCACTGCAAGCTCCGCCTCCCGGGTTCACGCCATTCTCCTGCCTCAGCCTCCCGAGTAGCTGGGACTACAAGCGCCCACCACCTCGCCCGGCTAGTTTTTTTGTATTTTTTAGTAGAGACGGGGTTTCATCATGTTAGCCAGGATGGTCTCGATCTCCTGACCTTGTGATCCGCCCATCTCGGCCTCCCAAAGTGCTGGGATTACAGGCTTGAGCCACCGCGCCCGGCCTACAGTAACTTATAAAACATAAAACTACATAAAACTAAAATAAAAATCCTGTTTATCACCAGCTCAAATATGGCTTATAAAAATGAGGTTACAGTGTTACGTTGTTTTCACCTGACAATGTTTTTTGGACCTCCTTTTTATTTCATTATTATTATTTGAATAGGCACTGGAAAAACATGATAAAAATTTAGAAGGTATAGAATTACATCACTTTAAAAGTAAGCCAGCTGGTTCTTTTATTCCGAGGCAATCATTGTGATTTGTTTGTTGGGTAATGAATACGCATATATAAGTTCATGTATTCCTTTTGTTCCTTACACATTTTAGCATACTATACACATAGCGTATTACTGTTTTCACTTATTGATATCTTTTGGAGTTGAAAATGTGAGGGAGTTTTACTCTTCTAGACAAATGTGGTAGACTACAGAAAGAAGCTTACCTTGGAGAACTTAAAACTGAGTGATTGCTTAAAGCTTTCATATTGGACTGGTCTGGAAGTTTGTAACACCTGGAGAATGAATCTATGTGTGAATACTTGAGAGTGACTAGAAAATCTCTGAGAGTTGTTTGAGATTTTTATCTAAGTTCTAGCTGATAGGATGTATTTAAAGGGTCATTGGTGCAAAAGAACAAACCTGATTTCTACTCGTACCGTACAACCACCAGCTAAAGAGATAGTTTCATATGTCAATAAATTCTTTGTTATGGACTATTTAGTTGTTTCCAGATTTTTACTCTCACAAAACAATGCATAGGTAACTATCCTTTTAGGGAACAATTTTGCCAAAGTGTATTTTCAGATAAATTCCTAGAAGTAAATTACTGGGTTGAAGGGCATTTTTCTGAACAAATCTTGCTAAAACTTTTTTTTTTTTTAATTTCAACTTTTATTTTACATACAGGGGAAACATATGCATGTTTGTTACATGGGTATATTGCACCCAGATAGTGAGCATAGTACTGAATAGGTAGTTTTTCAAACCAAATGGATCCTTCCCTTCTGCCCCCCCGTAGTAGTCTGCAGTGTCTGTTGCTGCCATCTTTATGTCCACGTGTGCTCAATATTGAGCTCCCATTTATAAGTGAGAATATGTGGTATTTGGTTTTCTGTTCTTGCATTAGTTCACTTAGGATAATGGCCTCCAGCTCCATTTATACTGATGCAAAGGACATGATTTCATTCTTTTTATGGCTGTATTTTCTTTATTCAATTGACCATTGATGGCCACCTAGGTTGATTCCATGTTTTTGCTATTGTGAGTAGCATGGTGATGAACATCAGTGTGCATGTGTCTTTTTGGTCTAAGGATCTATTATCCTTTCAGATAGATACCCACTAATGGGATTTCTGGATCGAATACTAGCTCTGTTTTGAGTTATTTGAGAAATCTCCGCATAGCTTTCCACAGTGGCTGAACTAATTTACATTCCCACCAACAGTGTGTAAGTGTTTCCTTTTCTCCACAGCCTCATCAGCATCTGTTGTTTTTCGACTTTTTAATAATAGCCATTCTGACTGGTGTGAGATGGCATCTCACTGTGGTTTTGATGTGCATTCTCTGATGATTAGTGATGATGAGCATTTTTTCATGTTTGTTGGCTGCATGTATGTTTTTGAGAAGTGTCTGTCTGGTTTTTTTTTCTTTTTTTCTTTTTTTTTTTTTTTAGATGGAGTTTTACTCTGTCACCCAGGCTGGAGTGCAGTGGCATGAGCTTAGCTCACTACAACCTCTGCCCCCCAGCTTCGAGGGGTTCTTCTGCCTCAGCTTCCCCAGTAGGTGGGATTACAGGTGCATGCCACCACACCCAGCTAATGTTTGTATTTTTAGTAGAGATGGGGTTTTGCTATGTTGGCCAGGCTATTCTTGAACTCTTGACCTCCAGCGATCCATCCACCTCAGTGCTGGAATTATAGGTGTGAAGCACCGTGCCCAACCACAAAGTGTCTGTCTTTTGAGAAGTGCCTGTTCACATCTCTTGACTATTTTTAAATGAGATTCTTTGTTTTATGCTTGTTTACTTAAGTTCTTTATAGATGGATATTAGACCTTTGTCATCCACAGTTTGTAAATATTTCATCCCATTCTGTGTATTATCTACTTACTCTATTGGTAGTTTTTTTTTTTTTTTTTTTTTTTTTTTTTTTTTTTTTGCTGTCCAAAAGCTCTTTAGTTTAATTAGGTCCCACTTTTCAATTTTGGTTTTTGTTGCAATTGCTTTTAGGGACTTAGTCATAAATTCTTTGCCAAGGCCAATATTGCTAAGGGTATTTCCTAAACTTTCTTCTAGGATTCTTAGAGTTTGAGATCTTACATTTAAATTTTTAATCCATCTTGAGTTAAATTTTTGTATATGGTGAAAGGTAAGGTCCAGTTTCATTCTTCTGCATATGGCTAGCCAGTTATCCAAGCATCGTGTATTGAAAAGGGACTCCTTTTCTCATTGCTTATTCTTGTTGGTCTTGTTGAAGATCAGATGGTTGTGTGTGGCTTTATTTCTGGGTTTTCTATTCTGTTCCATTGTTCTATGTGTCTGTTTTTGTACCAGTATCATGCTGTTTAAGTTACCATAGTTTTATAGTATAGTTTGAAGTCAGGTACTTCTTTTCTTCTTTTTCTTTTTGCTTAGAATTGCTTTGGCTATTCAGGCTCTTTTTTGATTACATATGAATTTTAGTATAGTTTTTACTGATTCTTTGAAGAATGGCATTGGTGGTTTGAGAGGAATAGTGCTGAATCTGTAAATTGCTTTGGGTAATATGGCCATTTTAATGATTTTGATTGTTCCAGTCCATGAACATGAAAAGTTTTTCCATTTATTTTTGTCATCTCTGATTTCTTTTAGCAATGTTATATGGTTCTTCTTGTAGAGATCTTTCACCTCCTTGGATAGCTATATTCAAGGGTATTTCATTTTCATTGTGGCTATTGTAAATGGGACTGCATTTTTTATTTGACTCTCAGCTTAGACATTATTGGTGTATAGAAATGCCACTGATTTTTGTACATTGATTTTGTATACTGAAATTTTATTGTTTATCAGTTCTAGTAGTCTTTTGGCAGAGTCTTTAGGGTTTTCTAGGTATAGAATTATATTTCAGCAAAGAGAGGTAGTTTGACTTCTTCTTTTTCTATTTGGATCCTTTTATTTCTTTCTCTTGCCTGATTGCTCTGGCTAGGACTTTCAGTACCATGTTGAATAGGAATGGTGAGAATGGTCATCCTTGTTTTGTTTTAATTCTCAAGGGGAATGGTTCCAGCTTTTGCCCATTCAGTGTGATGTTGGCTGTGAGTTCATCATAGATGGTTCTTATTATTTTGAGTCATGTTCCTTTGATGTCTAATCTGTTGAGGGTTTTTATCATGAAGGGATATTCAATTTTATCAAAAGCGTTTTCTACATGTATTGAGATAATCATATGGTTTTTTTATTCTAATTCTGTTGCTGTGGTGAATCACATTTGTTGATTTGCAGATGTTGAACCAATCTTGAATCCCATGAATAAAGCCTACTTGATTGTGGTGTAGTAACTTTTGATGTACTGTTGAATTCCATTTGCTAGTATTTTGTTGAGAAATTTTGCATCTATGTTCATCAGGCATATTGGCTGGAAGTTTTCTTTTTTCACTGTGTCTCTGCCAGATTTTAGTATTAGGCTGAGGCTGGCTTCATAGAATGAATTAGGAAGGAACCCCACCCCCTTAAATTGTTTGGAATACTTTCAGTAAGAGTGATACCAGTTTGTCTTTGTGTGTCTGGTAGAATTCAGCTGTGAATTCATCTGGTCCAGGGCTTTTTATAGTTGGTAGGATTTTTAAATTACCTCATATTGGTGTATTCAGGGTCTCAATCCCTTCTTGATTCAATTTTGAGAGATTGTGTATTTCCAGGAATTTATCCATCTCCTCTAGATTTTCTAATTTTTATGCATAGAGTTGTTCAGAGTATTCTTTGAGGTTCTTTTGTAAATTCTATGGGATCGGTTGGAATGGCATCTTTGTCATTTCTGATTGAACTTACTTAGATCTGTCTTTTTTTCTTTGTTAATCTAGGTAGGGGGGCGTATTAATCTTTTTTTTTTTTTTTTTTTTTTTAAGAATAAACTCTCGGTTTCCTTGATATTTTGGGGTTGGTTTGTTCCTTTTTTCTTTCTTCCCTTAGGTGCAAACTTAGATTGTTGATTCAACTTCCTACCTTCTTGATGAGGGAGTTTAATGCTATAAACTTTCCTCTAAACATTGCTTTGGCTGTATCTCAGAGATTTTGACATGTTGTATTCCTATTTTTATTAATTTCATATAATTTTTTGATTTCTACCTTAATTTTTATTTTCACCCAGGAGTTAGTCAAGACCATGTTGTTTAATTTCCATGTTTTTGTGTAGTTTTGAGAGATATTCTTGGTATTAATTTCTATTTTTATTTGCACTGCTGTCTGAGAATGTGCTTAGTATGATTTCAATTTTTTAAAATGTATTGAGACTTGCTTTATGACCAATCAAGTTGTTGATCTTAGAATATGTTCCATGTGCAGATAAAAAGAATGCGTATTCTGTGATTGTTGTGTGGAGTGTTCTATAGATGTCTATAGGTCCAGTTAATCAAGTGTTGAGTTTAAGTCCAGAGTTTCTTTGTTCGCTTTCTGCCTCAGTGCTTGGTCTAATGCTGTCAGTGAGGTATCGAAGTGGCCCACCATTATTGTGTGGTTGACTAAGTCTGTTTGCAGGCCAAGAACAACTTGTTTTACAAATCTTGGTGCACCAATGTTGGGTGTGTACTTATGATAGTTAAGTCTTCTTGTTGGATTGTACTCTTTACCATTATGTAATGCCCTTCTTTGTCCTTTTTAATTTTTATTGGTTTAAAATTTGTTTTATCTGATATAAGAATAGTGACTCCTGCTTGTTTTTGCTTTTCATTTACGTGGTATATCTTTCCCCATCCCTTTAGTTTAAGTCTGTGGGCTGAGATTATATGTGCATGGCATTGCATGTGAGATGGGTCTCTTGAAAACAACAGATGGTTGCATCTTATATTTTTATCCAGCTTGCTGCTTTATGCCTTTTAAGTGTGGTGCTCAGCCCATTTATATTTAGTGTTAGTATTGATATGTGAGATTTTAATCCTGTCATCATTATGTTAGCTGGTTGTTATATATATTTGATTGTGTGATTGCTTTATAGTCTCCTTGGGGTGTGTGCTTAAGTGTGTTTATGTGCTAGCAGGTGCTGTCCTTTCAATTCCATGTTTAGCACTCCCTCAAGGACCTCTTGTAAGGCTGGTCTAGTTGAAATGAATTCCCTGGGCATTTGCTTGTCTAAGAAGGATTTTATTTCTCCTTCACTTATGAAGCTTAGTTTGGTGGGATATGAAATTCTTGGTTGGGGTTTCCTTTCTTTAAGGAAACTAAAAATAGAAGGAAACCTCTTCTGGCTTGTAAGGTTTCTGGTGAGAAGTCTGCTGTTAGTATACAGACTGCTACAGATGGGGCTCCTTCCGTATGTGACTTGACCCATCTATCTGCCTTTAAGATTTTTGTTTGTTTGTTTTGCTTTTTGTTTTGCATTGACTTTGGTGAATCTGATGACTAAGTGCCTTGGGGATGGTCATATTGTATAGAATCTAGCCAGGGTTCTCTGTATTTCTTGGATTTGCATGTCAACCTTTATAGAAAGATTAGGGAAATTTTTATGGACTATATCCTCAAATATATTTTCCATTGTTTATTCTCTCTTCTTGTCTCTTGGGAATGCCAATGAATCATAGATTTTGTCTCTGCATAATTCCATATTTATAGGAGGTTTGTTTCATTTAAAAAATTCTTTTTTCTTTATTTTTATCTAACTGAGTTGATTAGAAAAACTGGTCTTTGAGCTCTGAGATTCTTTCCTCAGCTTGGTCTATTCTCCTCTTTATATTTCCAATTGTATTATAATGTCCTTGTAGTAAATTTTTGATCTCTAAAAGTTCAGTTTTGTTCTTTGTTAAAATGATGATTTCATCTTTTGGCTCTTGAATAATTTTCCTTGATTCCTTGAATTCCTTAGATTGAGTTTCCACTTTCTCCTGAATCTCCATGAGCTGTCTTACCATCTAGATTCTGAATTCTGCTTATTATTTCAGTAATTTCCAACTGGTTAAGAATCATTGCTGGGGAGCTAGTGGATTGTTTGGAAGTAAGAGGATGCTGTGGCTTTTTGGATTGCCAGAGTTCTTGCACTAATCCTTTCTCATCTGGGAGGGTTGGTGGGTGTTTCCTTAACTGTGGAGTAAGTTGAATATAGTCAGTTGGCTTTGTTTCTGGATGTTTACAGAGGGTCAAGGCTCTGTGCAGGATCTTTAGTTGTGACTGAATTCTTGCCCTTGGTTTCACAGGATGTTAGCAAAATATTTTTGGTGTTGTAGTTTGGCCTGTGGTCCAGTAGATGGTGCTTAACAGTAATGGCGAGAGATAGGCTCTTACTTAGCTGCATGGCTCCTTTGTATTTCCTGGCATTTGCAGCCCTTCTGCACAGTGCAGTGGGGAGAGAGGTGACCCCCTCACCAGGTCTGCTGCTGGACCTTGGAGAAGCCCCTTCTGGTCTTTGGCACTGTGTCTGCATTTCTATTTTAGGTGTTCCAGGCCATGGGGCTCCCTCAAGCAGAGGACACAGCAGGGAGACAGGCCAACACTTTCCAGGCTGGCCCTGCAGAGGGAGGCTTGTCTTGCTCCTGTATTAGCCTACAAGCCTGCGTGACTCACCTCTCTCAGTGCCTGAGAGTGTGGGCTCCTCTCCTGCTTCAGTGCTAACCACAGATCCCTGCTTAGCACTCCCAAGCTATACACCACAGCTCTGGGACAAGTTCAGGGTTTTTTGTTCCCTCACCAGCTTGGGGAAAGCAGGAGTGGGACCCACAGTAGTGGTGGTGGCAGAGGGCTGTTAATTGCCTTTGGGGGCTCCACTCCAGAGAAACACAGAGCCACAACCAATTGGAATGATAAGCTGGGCGTGGAGCAACAGCACTGCAGGCCTAACCTGGTCCTGCTTGGTGAAAAGCAGAGGGAGTAGGGGCCTGTGAGGAAGACATCTGGCTGGCTCTCCATAGGGCAGCTGTGGCTTGTTGGATGTGCAAGCAAAGCAATCAGGCTCTTTATTCCCTCTCCAGCCCAGGGAAGCAAGGGTTGGTACCACAACGGTGGCAATGGCAGAAGTCCAGTCAGTACTCTCTGAAAGCTCCATCCTGGGGAAATGACAAGCCACCACCAACTGAAGTGAATAGGCAGTGGTGGGGTGGCTGTGCTGGGGTCCCAAGCTGGGAGGGGCAGCAGAGGAGGGACCTACATGGAAGACAGTTTGGCTGCCTTTTTGTATGGCAGCTGTGGCATGTTGGAGGTCCATGAAAGTTCTCAGGCTCTTCGCTCCCTCCCCATCTTGAGGGCAGCAGAGACAGGAATTGTGATAGTGGAAATTACAGTGGGCCTGTTTGTTTCCTCTGGGACCTATGTCCTAGAGAAACGGAGAACCTTAATTGGCCACAGTGATCAGGCTGGGGTAGGGTGGCTGTGCTGGGGACCCAGGCCAGAGGGCCTTGCCCATTAAGGTACAGCAGAGGCCTAAAGTCCGTTTACTCCTCAGCACTGTGGATGTGGCCCCTATACTAGGGGTGTACAGAGGAGTCTGGCCTCCCTTGTTGGTGAGACTACAGCAGCTGGCACTTGGGTGCTCAGGGATCCAAGGCCTGTGGGGCTCAACATGGGCCTGAGTCATGGCTCTGTCCAGACTCCAGGCAGCTCTCCATGTTGGTGTGGAGGTCCAGGAGGGTCAAGGGAGATCTCCTGTGTTCATGATTGAAAAGGTCCATGGTGGAGAGGTAGGTCCTCAGGGGCTCTCACTCACCCTCTCCCCATGGTAGGGAGCCTCCTCTGGTTCTTTGCCAATCCAGCGGGGGTGGCTGTCCTGCTTTACTCCTCTCTGCTTTTTGCCATGCTTCCTGGATGAATCCCAATGTGACCTTCTGGATGAACCACTTGAAGAACTAGTGTTTACTTGCCACTGTGTCTCCTCTCCATGAGAGAGGTATGCACTAGCTGCTTCTAGTCAGCCATCTTGGCACTCCTCTCTGTTAACACTCTTTATACCAAACTTGTACCACATTATCCCCATGCCAACAAGCATAAGGATGCTTATTTTCCTATATCCTTGGTAGACCAGTGTATTATTAAATTTTTTATCTTGAAAATCTGGTAAGTAAAATAAATATAATTTTAAAAACTTCAATTGAAGTAAAATATACATACAGAAAAAATATACATAACTCAATAAATTTTTATAAAGAAACATACCTGTGTTACCAAAACCCAGATCAAGAAGCAGAATGTTAATAATATTCCACGTCCTCCCTTGCAATTACCACCTTTCATCAAGGATAACTAATAGCTGGACTTCCAACAATGTAGATCAGTTTAAGCTGTGTATAGAAATGTATAAATGATATATATATATAGGTGTGTGTGTGTGAGATATATATACACTTGTGTCTAGCTTCTGTCAATCTAGAAAAATAATGAGACAAGTCTTAATCATTTTAGGAGATTTATTTGCCAAAGTTAAGGACAAACCCAGAGACAGGTCTATGCCTTTCTCTGCAGATGATTTTGAGGGCTCCAAATTTAAAGAGGAAAGGGCGGGATATTGAAAAGTACGCAATTTTCATGCAAGAGTCAGATAGGGAAAAATGTCATCTGTGTCTTTGTTCTGGCTCAGTGAATCTACATTTTACATAAGATAACATAGATCAGGTTGGGTGTGGTGGCTCACGTCTGTAACCCCAGCACTTTGGGAGACCAAGTGGCGGGTGGATCACTTGAGGTCAGGAGTTCGAGACCAGCCTGACCAACATGGAGAAACCCCATCTCAACTAAAAATACAAAAAATTAGCTGGATGTGGTGGTGGACACTGTAATCCCAGCTACTCCGGAGGCTGAGGTGGGAGAACTGCTTGACCCAGAGGTGGAGGTTGCAGTGAGCTGAGATTGCACCACTGCACTCCAGCCTGGGTGACAGAGCGAGACTCTGGGGTAGGGGAACAATTAGATAAGAATTTATTTTGGTGGCCCGTGGGTGACTGCACCTGTAAAGATAAGCTGTCAATTTGCATTGCCATGGTGAAATTTTAATAGCTCACTAGGAATTTCTTTTTGAGCAAAATATGGGGGAGGTGTGTAGCTTTTCATCTTGTAGTCGTCTTATTTAGGAACCAAAAGAGGGAGGTAGGTTTGCATAACCCAGCTCCTAGCTTGACTCTTCCTTTTAGCTAAATGAGTTTGGGATCCCAAAATTTAATTTCGTTTCACGCTTCTTTCATTCAACATTTTGTTTTGTGTGTGTGTAATTGTAGATCATCAATTATTATTGCTATAGTATAGTATTGGCAGTATGCAACTATGTGACAATTTTATTATTTGTTCTACATTGAATTTTTTAAATGACAAATGTTATGAAAAATTTCTCTGAACGTTCTACTACATGTCTTTGGTCAATATGTGATTTATATACTTCTTTTGGCTATATGCCTATGAGTAAAATTTCTGATTTGCAAGTATATATTTCTCTATGTTTAGTAATACTGCCAGTTTTTCAAGGTGGCTGTATCAATTTATCTTCCCAGTGGCAGTATATGGGAGTTCTAATTGTTCTATATTTTCATCAACACTTGGCATTTTTCATTTTTCCGTAATAGCCATTCAGGATGTATAATAGCATTTCATTTGGCCTTAATTTGCATATACCTGCTGACTAATGATGATAAGTACCATTTTGGATATCTTCTTTTGTAAAGTGTTTTGTCTTTTTCTGATTTAAGTCCAATTTTTCATTCTTCATGTTAGCAATTTGTGCTTTCTCTTCTTAAGCAGTTTGCTAATATTTTAACTTTTTATTAGTCCTTTTTAAAGGGATGACTCATTGTCTTTACCAATTGCATTTAATCTGTTCCTCTACTCTGGAACAATTCCTTAGTCTTTCCCTTTTATGACCTTTACATTTTTAAAGGACACAGTGTAGTTATGTGTATATTGTCCCTCCATTTGAGTTCCCTGATGTTTATCGTGATTAGATTCAGATTATACATACTTGGAAATACCATCAAAATAATTTTAGATTCTTTCTGAGCATATCACATCAGGAGGCAAAAGATATCAATTGGTTCTATTATTATCACATGTTAGTTTGATAACTAGGTTTCTATGATATCTACAAAGATTCCCCACTGTAGAGTTACCATTTCTCCCTTTGTAATTGGTAAGTATTTTGTGGAGAAATACTTTGAAACAATACATTTACTTCGTGAATATATCTTTCTTTATTGTACTTTCATTCCTCGACTTTGATTCTTGCCTGAATAAATTATTACTATGGTGGTTAGGAAGTGAATTTTGAATACTATTACTCCTTCTACATTTATACATAAGTTTTTTAAGGTAAAGGTAAATGAGATGTTTAATACGTGATTTTTAACTTGTCTATTGACAATTTAAAATATATATGATATATAATTTTAATACAATAAACTTTTAATTTTTGACCTTTGTGATGGTTAGTTTCAGGTGTCAACTTGACTGGATTAAAGAATACCTAGAGAACTGGCAAAGCATTATTTTTTGGTGCACATGTAACGGTGTCTCTCAAGGAGATTGATTAGCAAGTTGGGGTTTGAGTGGGGAAGATCTGTTCTCAATGTGGGTGGGCACCATCTAATCAGTTGGGGGCTTGAATAGAACAGAAAAGGAAAGACAGTTTCCTCTCTCTTGTTCTCCTGGTGCTGGAACACATTTCTTCTGCACTTGCACATCCAAACTCCAGGCTGTTTAGCCTTTGAACTCCAAGACTTATGCCAGCTGTTATAAGATCACCAGGTTCGATTACCCATTGCACAATAACATACCATTACACTGAAATAGCAGGGGTTGAAGCAGAGAAAGAGTCTAATAATCATAGGGCAGCCAAGTGAGGATATGAGAGGAAACCTCAAATCTGCCACCCTGAGGGGTTTTGAACTGGAGTTTTTAAGATAATTTTGATGGGTAGAGGGCAAAGGAGGTGGGGTCACTGATTGGTTGGGGAATGGGGGAGGAAATCATAAAGATACACAAACTGCATTCTTACACTGAGTCAGTTCCTCAGAGAGGATTTTCAAACTGGCTGGTGTCAGTGGACCCATTGGAATACAGAATCTGAAAAATATCTCACATGGAGAAGTTGAGGTTTCTTAACACTAAAGATGTTATCTGTGGAAACATTTAAGGGAAGTTAGAACCTAGTGACAAGGAGTATGTGACTTTTAAGCAGTAAGAAGCTATAAAGAAGTGCCACCAGTAGAGTGTGTCCAAGTTCTTGACATCTTGACAAAGAATTGTACCACGTGCACAAAAAAGGCAAGAAAAGAATAAAGCAACAAAAACAGAGATTTATTGTAAATGAAAGTACATTCCATAGGGTGGGAATGGGCCTGAGCATAGGGGCTCAAGAGCTCTGTTACTGTATTTTCTGGGGTTTAAATACCCTCTAGACATTTCCATTGGTAACTTGGTATATGCCCTATGTAAATAAAGAGGCTATTTCCTGAAATAGCTAATGTGTTTCCATTTGATTTAATTCTAGGAAGTCTTTAGGTTCCCTGTCTCCAGGCCCTATTCTCCTTCCTCATTTCCCCCCTGAAAGATGTGATCTCCATAAATCTTTATGGGAGGTGGCGGATCTGATGCTGTTTCTTCTGTGACTGCTTCATGCTGGCTTGGGGCATAGTCCCTACCTATTGGGGATCACAGAACTCTTGCCATGTTCTGTCTAGTGGAGGCAGGGTAGCTCCTTGATGGCCAGGGGTGGTGTCTTTACCCGGAACTGGCTGGAACCCCTGTCTCATGATCATATGAAGCTTGATGGTCTCTAGGTGAGATAAAATGAATTTGGTTAAAAGATTTAATGGAATTTCAGGGTGTGGATACCTATGCTATCAGGAATGTTTGTTATAGAGATTTGCAAGAGTAAAAGAAAACCTGGTCTGTTCTAGGATCTGTGTGTTTCCTTAAAGTCTTAGCACAAGCAACTCCATTTTGGTTTGGTCTGTTGGGGCTAGTGCATGAGCTCAGTCCAAAACAATGGCCTACCATATATATATTTTTTTAATTCTCCCTTTTTGATCAGGTCCTCATATAGTGAGAGTATGATCAAAGCTTAGAGCCTTAGCACTACTCTCAGTTACCATCATTTTGGGTTTCTGGTCTCAGTATGTCATTCATAGGTTACAGTGTTCTCATGGTCACACATTTCTTTCAGCTCTTGTCACTCCAGTTGAAGAGAGACCATTTGCCATCTTAGACATGGCTGCATGCAAACATTTAAAGCCTTTGGGAGAATACAGCATGCCAGGGAGACTATTATTATGACAATAATATGACTGTATAATGACTGTCATCTTGGAGATAGTATGCTCCTTACCCAGGGGCCCCATAAACCAAACATCCTAAAATCAAAGAGATCAAAGAATGAGCTAAAGAGTCTACTCACTTAACTAAGCAGTCTCTTTGTTAATCTGCTACAACTGAATCTCTATAATATCTGCTGTTTTCTCCAGACACTTTTCTGTTTAGCCAGTTCTATTATTTAGCATAACTTTCAAAAGAACATTAAAGTCTGTTGTGTAACCATAGCCTTTACAGTAGAATCTACTATAGAGCCCATTATGAGGGATACATTCTAATCATTGACTTGTTTACTCCAAACCATGGAAAAAGGTCCTAACAAACGATGCCCTTCTATAAGAGTGAAGGCCTCCTGGCAATGTTCTCTTTAACCCATAATGTGAATTAAGAGGGGTGAACCAATGTTCTGTTTCTGACTGATTATGAAGCAACATACGTACTATTGAAGTTTCTGACCTATACTGGACCTTAATCTTTTGTCTATCAAAGTATAAGTTTATCCATGTATAAGGCTGCCTGCAAAATCCTTCACAAATAAAAAATATACCTCATAAGTGCACACAACAGATCTCTTTTTCATTTCTATTGTTCATAGAAACATAAACAAGAAAAAATATTCATAGATAAGTGTCTCATGATAGTAGAAGCCTTGATCCATGATTTTGGGAAAAGCTGTTCACATCAAGGATGTCATCTTCTTCTGAGGAGAGACTTCCCTGGTTAGTTTTACCTTAAGGGTTCCAATGAGTGTACAGTTCCAAGAGTGTGGTTAGTTTTACCTTAAGGGTTCCAATGGGTGTACAGTTCCAAGAGTGTGGAGGGACACTTTTCAGTTGTGAGATTATGAACCCAAAGTTCAAGTTTCCAAACTTTGGCTGCAATGTGGATGGCAAGGACAGTCTCTCTGATGTTCTCAGAAGATCCAATTTTTGGGTTCTAGATTGTGAAAGGCTTGATTGTCTTCAGTGAATCATAAAAAGCTTTCTTTACCAGGTGAAAATGCACTGTGGCATAATAACTTTGTGTTATAACATCAGCCCTCTTGTGTGGGAGAGCATTTATATAACCAGAAAACATGCATTGAAGGTAAAAATTGAATAAAATCCCTTTATAAAATGTTTGAATGATCCATCAGGTGACCACATGTATCTGAAGCTTTGATTGTTTTCCTAGGAATATGGGATGAAACTTTGGTTGTAAACTATTTTAGCAATTTATAAGTCACCACACCAATATATTCAATTTGTATCATTTTATCCTTCCCATAATGAGTGACGGAATGCAGAACTTTTAATAATAAAAGCTTTAAGGACTCAGGAAGGACAAGGTGGCCATCCTGGTTCTTCATGAGTCAATGCTTAATTAACATTAGACTTATATCCTCTTGAATACCAGTCATTTCTCCAAATTAAGTGCATAGTACTGGTAACTGATGGGTTAAAAAAGGTAATTTGACTCTTAGACCATGGAGTTCATTCAAATTGTGTATCTAAGCAATTTAAGTATCAGCTGATTTAGCATGAAAATCTGGCAAAGTATTTTCTTGTTATTTAATTAATTTTTGCTCTACTTAGGTTAGTAGCTTTATAACCCAGTTACTCTTTTCATTAAGGTTCCAGGAATTCTTACCCAGTTCAAATGATATGATTATAAAGTTATTAGAAACTTGTATTCAAGAATGCTTTTTAGGGTTCTTTTCTTCCTTTACTGAACCTTCTCAAAGACACCATATTCTAGGATTTTTGTGCTTGTGAAATTTTCAGAAACTGCATCAGTATTAAGTAATTAACTGTTGAAATGACTTTAAATAGTTAAAAATGCAATTGACAAGGAAATTTGGTTATTTCTGTGGTTTACAATAATTTGACATAATATCCATAATTATGATTGATAGCATATAATCAGACATATTAGAATTTTAGAAATCCTATACAATTTTGTAACATACATTAATATCATTCACTAAAACCTAACCTGAAGATTAAACGTTTTTACAAACTATTTTTGACAGTGCTTCTCGTGTAACTAAACATGTCAAATAATTCTGTTTACCTCTCTTTTGGAAGCTTCAGGGGCCTTCTATAGCATCCCAAAGTCAGAAAAAGACAAATTTGATTTTTGGAAGCCTATCAAATATGTTAAAGGTTTAAAACACTTGATATTATGAAATAAAATTCCAGGTTACAAGTCATTCATTTAGCCAAATAATGACTCAAAAAATTTTTTTAAAAGGCAAAAATTACTCACTGATAGACGGAAGGCTTTCCAAACAATCTGTCTCTTGTCTTTCCCTTCTTTATTTCAGTAGTTTTATTCAAAGGGCAAACAATAATCTTTATCTTTTTTTTTTTTTTGAGACAGAGTCTCACTCTTGTTGCCCAAAATGGAGTATAGTGGCACAGTCTTGGCTCACTGCAACCTGTGCCTCCCAGGTTCCAGCAATTCTCCTGCCTCAGATTCCCATGTAGCTGGGATTGCAGGCATGTACCACCACACCTGGCTAATTTTTGTACAGTAGAGAGAGGGTTTCACCATGTTGGCCAGGCTGGTCTCAAACTCCTGACCTCCGTTGATCCTCCCACCTTGGTCTCCCAGTGTTGGGATTACAAGTATGAGCCACCACACCCAGCCATTATCTTTTAATATTACATGAAATCTTGTTTAAGAGAGAAAGCTAAATTTTACTCTTGCATTAGTATACTATTAATGTTAACCCCAATTTTTAAATAAAACTTTATAGACAAATCTTTCCAATCTTAATCAGTTTGACCACAAGGTGAGATTCTCATAAACCTTTTATAACCCTTTGCAAATTTTTGTTAAAGAGCACATCAATGCTTTAAGAAAACCCTGTCTGTGCTTTTATTTCAATGTTTAATTTATGGAAAAACCAGCAAATGCCCCTTTAAATTTAGTCAATATGTTCACACACAGAATTTTTCATGAGATTTTATTTTATTTTTTTACAAACCTTCCACAGTTTGTTCAAACATTTAGCTTTAGCCTAACTTAAAACAATCCTTTAACCATTTAGGCAAAAAATAAATCCATATTCCCAACCTTCTTATACTCTTTTATCAAAAACATATTTGACTATGCTTACACACTGTTCATGTAAAACTGTTTCTTCAGTAATCTCAATTACATGTTACAATGTTAACTCTTAATGACTTTTACTTTGGGTGAAAACCTTGGTAAGTTCAGGATTTTAATTATGTGCTAGGTGTGGAGCCTAGGACCCAGACAGAAGTTCAGATAAGGTCTATCTCTTTCCAGCATCTAACTCCATGTGTCCCAGGCCTTACTCAGCTATAAAGCAGGCAAATAGTGACATTTTATGAAGCATTTAGGAGGCCTAATCTCCTTTTAATTGTACATTTCTTGCATAAATTCTCTTTTATAAATAATTTCACAACTTACACAGACCATCTATAACATGCTTGGACTTTCTGGCTTGTCCTAAGCATCTCCCATTTGAAACATTCATTTATTTTACTTTAGGACAATAATTTACCATACGAGATACTATCTTATATAAAATATCTTTTCTTTATAACTTTCTTTGCATAGCTAGGGGACGTGGCTAATTTCACATGTCCCCAGGTCTTATTTAGAATCAATTGCTCCAAAATAAACTGAACAATTTTTAAAAGTCAAAGAAGCAGTATATGACCTTAAAGCATTTAACAAACCCAATATCTGACCTGCATAATTTAGACCAAATGTTTGCATTTTGAAGATATTTTTATTTTTACCAATAATCTTTAAAACTGTCTTATTTCCCAAAGATTATTTAAGTAACATGAACTAACTAAAAGACATTACACTTTTTACTTTTCTGACAAAATATTTGATTTAAGATCTTATTATTAAGCCAATTAATTAAACCTCTTTTATATTATATATAAAACACATATAAAAAACCAGACAGACAGATGGTAAAGGACTCATTCCCTAAGCCAGGAATTAAACCCTAAACCTGGGCCACCATTGTGAAAAGAGAAAGCATGGCCACATGGTTACAAGGTCAAGCTCCCAAGGACATGACTGACAAGTTTGCTGGGCTGTCTTGAACAGGGGACCTATGGGGTCCTAGGTACACATTTCATCCTAAGGTACCCCCTGTATGACAGAATGATACAGAAAGACACACAAAGCACACCAGATTCACTACAGTTTAAGACTAGCCTCAGAATTCTTTTTTGTATTAATAAAGATTTTACAGAGGAGGTAAACAGTGACTTTTACTATTCATTTGAATCAAGACTAAAAGCCTTAACTATGAAAATGTTAATTAAGCAAATATATTCAATTCTCTGTGAGGTTTTAAAGAACATTTTATTATCTAAACTTTTCCACATTGTCATCCCCTACTTACTGGTTCCTTACTACATTGTTTCAGAAATAACCTTTTCAAATCTGTAATTTGAACTAACTTTCAGGTAACTCCTGAATTAGGCAAAAGTATTCTTTTTCTCACTAATAACACAACACTTTCTGACACATTTTGTATACAGAATTATGCATAAGCTAGAATTCTGATCTTTAGTAACCTAAAACTTTAGTGAAACCATAAGAAGCCAGAAGTCCTGAACTGTCACATATGGGCATGTATAGATAAGAACAATTCCACAATTTTTAGAAACATATTTCCTCATATCATAACCCTTTTTTAATTGGAAATGATCCAGATATTAAATGAGCATCAAAAATAATTTTAAGATTTTAATTTACACAAAAAATTTACCTAAAATATTTGTTCCATTCACTGTACTCAATTCTTTTACTTTCAACAGTTTATCTAGATTACTTCTGTAAACTGAGACGTTAGACACTAGAATTTAAAGTTAGTTATTTCCTTGTTAACCACATTTTTAATACCAATGAACATCAAGTGCTCACCTAAACCTAAGTAACAGTCCCAAAGTTAAATACACGGGTAATTTTGCCAATAACTCAGAAGATTTAGCAAACATTAAATTACTATCATTTGTCAAAAAGAGGCATGCAAACCAAGATCATTTTGTTTTGGCTGGGTTTGTAGTTTTATAACCTTCTTTGCCAAACCCTGATATCTTAAAATATCTAGCAGAGACAAATATAAAATCCAGACAAAAATGTGTGCTGACAATTCTGAAAGCATTTCCATTTTTATTTTACCAATAATTTTAAAATCAGCTTGTTTAGTAAAGTTATACTTAAGTCACATGAACTTAAAAATTGCTTAATCTACTTAATTTATGAGCACTCTTACTTATAGGCCAATTTGGTAGACAAAACATATAACAATAAGTGTGCATATAAATAAACACATCTAGACATGTATATACGCACACGAAGGAAGATTCAATAACTTTTACCTTGGAATCCTAGCCATGAGATAGCAATGCCATTTTGCTGGTTTTACTTTGTTTGCCCCAATAGATAATGCAAGGAAGGCTGTGAACCAAAATTTCAGGATTTCAGGTAAAGCAGTTTCCATAGCAGTTTGATTTTTAAAGGACAAACCTCCCCAGACTCCAAAGAACACTGGAGCCAAACAGCACCAAAGGAGAGCATCACACATTAACCAGGGCCCCTGCTGAGAACAGCAGCACAAAAGCCTGAATGCATACAACTCCATCCCACTTTCTCATTTAACAGCAAACTCCAGATTCCAAACAATATTGGAGCCAAACAGTATTGCAACTGTGAGAGAAAACTCTAAGAAGGGCTTAGTACTAGACCAGAGAACATGTGTCGAGGGCGTCCCCTTTGGAAAGGTTGAGGTCCAGAGGATCCACTGGGGTGTCCCCTTTTGCAGTCCAATCTGACTTTAAGTGGGCACCAGTGCCACTTTCCCTCCAGAGGCAATGACCTACTATGAGCTTTTGTTTTGTTCCTGGACGAAGGCCTCAACTTCCAGCATCCTTATAATTTGATAAGACCATGCTTTCCCATGCTTCCCATTCCACTGGTGATAGCCATGAACTAATGATAGGAACTGGAGGCTGGGTAGGTTTCTTTTGTCCTTAGCCAACTGAGTTGGTTAAGGGAAGAATTTAGCATAAGAAAAGGTTTACATCACTTGAAACGTGTGAGTTCACTCTGAGCTGCGCCACATGTAGGGATCAGGGACCACAAACGGAAAAGATTAAAAATAGTCCTTCAGAGTGGCCCTGGCCAGAAATCTCCCATTCCCTCTGTATTTAGCTGCTGCCCACCAAGGGTCCCAAGTTTGAAAGGAAAGGAGAGAGAGAGAGGGAGAGAATCTCCTGTAAGAAGCAGAAAGGAAAATGAGAAAAACAAATCCTAAACTTTGGGCTTACCTCCTGGCTGGTTTGCCAAAATATGTTACTGATGCGGGTTGGTTCTTGGCATCTTGAACAAAGAATTGGACAAAACATACAAAGCAAGCAAGGAAAGAATGAAGCAACAGAAGCAAAGATTTATTTAAAATAAAAGTACATTCCACAGGGTGGGAGTGGACCGAAGCATGGGGGCTCAAGAGTCCCATTACTGAATTTTCTGGGGTTTAAATACCCTCTAGAGGTTTCCATTGGTTACTTGGTGTACCCTCTATGTAAACGAAGGGGATATTTCCTGTCATAGCTGAAGTGCTTCCATTTGATTTAGTTCTAGGAAGTCCTTAGGTTTCTTGCCTCCAGGTCCTATTCTCCTGTTGGGGAAGAGGGCTATAGGGCAAGCTGGTTAATGCTTAGCAATGCTTCTATGCAAAGCTTTTGCCTTTGTTAAAGTCCTAACAATTTCTTTTTATTAATTTTCTGAGGATGGTTTCATTGTGTTCTCAGGTTTTGTGTGTTCTCAGGTTTTGGGCCTTGGGCTGAGAGTTACACCGTCAGCTCCCCTGGCTCTGAGGTTTTGGAACTTGGACTGAGTCACACTACCAGCATCTCAGGATCTCCAGCTTACGGACAAGCTGTTGTGGGACTTCTAAGCCTTCATAATTGCATGAACCAATTTCTCTAATAAATCCTCTCATCTATCTATGTAACTATGTATCTATGTGCCTATCTATCTATCTATCTATCTATCTATCTATCTATCTATCTATCTATCTATCTACTATTCATCCATCCATCTATCTATATCCTATTAGGTCTGTCTCTCTGAAGAACCCTGACTAATAAAGATTTTGGTACCAGGAATGGCTCTTGGGGAAAATAATTTTAAAGATGAATTTTCATAATTGGTTTTGGGGTTTCTGGAATTTTCTTTCCAATCTGATTAGACCTAAAAATGCTCAGAACACTACCTTTCTTTTTGAAGCAATGTCTCTGTTGCCCAGGCTGGAGTGCAGTGGCACAGTCTCAGCTCACTGCAGCCTCAACTTCCTAAGCTCAAGTGATCCTCCCACCTCAGACTCCCATGTAGATGGGACCACAGGCGTGCACCACCATGCCTGGCTAATTTTTGTGTTTTTGGTAGAGATGAAGTTTCATCACATTGCTCAAGCTGGTTTTGAACTCCTGAGCTCAAGCAATCCACCTAACTGAGCTTTCCAAAGTGCTACAATTAGAGGCACGAGCCACTGCCCGGCCACTACTTCTAATATATAGAAAGCACTCTGTACTCTCATAGTCCATGGTGTGAAATGTTTATAGAAATACACAAAATATTTGCATTGGATATGCAAATCAGCTATTTACAAAAGGCAAGGAACTTGGTAATTCTGTATATGACACTTTCAAACATTTGTGTAAAACCAGGGAATATAATGATGTTGGTTGGTTTCTTCTAATGTTGCTGGACAAAGCAATGAAAGAAAAGTTTGAGTTCAGGGATTCGAATTCCTGTCTTCATCTCCATATAGACAGTGTAAGAGCTTCTACGTATGTCCTAGAGAAGAATCTCTCTTGTAGCCATAAGGCTAAAATTGCTAAGTCAAACACAAACCATTCCACAGGGTGGGAGCGGGCCCAAGCATAGGGGCTCAAGAATTCCATTACTGAATTTTCTGGGGTTTAAATACACTCTAGAGGTTTCCATTGGTTACTTGGTGTACGCTCTATGTAAATGAAGGAGATATTTCCTGAGAATTACAACTAAAGTTGAATTCTCAGCCTGTGAGATGTCTGCTATTAAAATGAAAGCATTTGTAGAAAAAAATGGGATCCTTATTGGTTTCGTGTTGTATGTATGTCTTTTTTTGAGAAGTGTCTGTTCGTGTCATTTATCCCTTTTTTAAATGGAGTTATTAGTTTTCTGCTTGTTAATCTGTTTAAGTTCCTTATAGATTCTGGATATTAGATCATGGTCAGATGCAAAGTTTGCAAATATTTTCTCCCATTCTGTAGGTTGTCTGTTTATTTTTATTTTATTTTTTGCTGTGCAGTAGCTCTTCAGTTTACTTAGTTCATACTTACCAGTTTTTGGGGTTTTTTTTTGCAATTGCTTTTGAAGTTTTTATCATGAAGTCTTTATCCTGGCCTACATTAGGTTTTTAAATTGAGATATTTTTCCTTTTTTGATGTAGGCATTTATTGCAATAAACCCTCCTCTAATAACTATTTTTGCTGTATTCCATAGGTTTTTGTATGTCATTTTTTCTTTCTTGTTTACCTCAAGAAATTAAAAACTTTCCATTTTAATATTGTTATTGATCTGTTGATTATTTAGGAACATGTTGTTGAATTTCCATGTATTTGTACAGTTTCTGATGTTCCTCTTTTAATTGATTTCTAATTTTATACCAATGTGATCAGAAAACACATGTGATAAGATCCCTATCTTCTTACACTTATTAAGATTTGCTTTGAGGCTTAACATATGATCTATCCCGAAGAACGCTCCATGTGCATTTGGAAAGAAGGTGCATTCTGCAACTGTTGGATTTAATGTTTTGTAAATGTCTGTAAGGTTCATTTGGTCTAGTTTATCTTTTTATATTTACTTATTAGACAGAATCTTGCTTTGTCACCCAGGTTGAGTGCAGTGGCAGGATCTTGGCTCACTGCAACCTCCACCTTCTGGGTTCAAGTGATCCTCCTGCCTCAGCCTCCCAAGTAGCTGAGACTACAGCGGTGTGCCACCACGCCTGCCTAATTTTTGTATTTTTAGTAGACATGGAGTTTCACCATGTTGGCCTGGCTGGTCTCAAACTCCTGAGCTCAAGCGATTCACTTGCCTTGGTCTCCCAATGTGGTGGGATTATAGGTGTGAGCCACCATGCCCAGCCTGGTCTAGTTTAAATGTGATGTTTGTTTATTTTGTCTGGATGATCTGTTCATTGCTAAAAGTGGGTTGTTGAAGTTTCCTACTATTGCACTGAAGTCTATCTCTTCCTTTAGATCTAATAATATTTACTGTATATGTTTGAGTGCTCCTATGTTGGATGTGTGTGTGTGTGTGTGTATATATATATATATATATAATTCTTACATCCTCTTCCTGAATTATTTCTGTTATTTCCTCCCCCTTGTTATTTCCCTTTAACATTGTATAATGACCTTTTGGGGTTTTAAAATAATTTTTGACCTGTAAACCAAAAATAGATTGTAAGATCCTTTTTTAATCTGACATAAGCATAGCTACTTCTACTCACTTTTGATTTCAGTTTGCATGGAATATCTTTCTGTTCATTAAACCTTATAATCTAGTTTTGGTTTACAGTAAATAACTACATGTCCTTACAGATAAAGTGGAGTCTCCTGTAGGCAGCATATGGTTGGGTCTTATTTTTGATCGATTCATATGGTTTATATATTTTAATTGGAGAATTGAATTCATTTACATATAAGTTGATTACCGATAGGCAAGGACTTATCCTGCCATTTTATTAATTGTTTTCTTGTTGATTTATAGATCCTTTGTTCTTTTCCTCCTCTCTTGCTTACCTTTGTGGTATGGTGGTTTTCTGTGGTGCTAAGCTTTAATTTCTTTCTTACTTTTGTTTGTGTGTCAGCTGCAATTTCTTTCTTTGTGGTTAGCACAGGGCTAATATAAAAAATTGTGGTTTTAATAGACTATTTTAAGCTGACAACAACTTAACTTTGGTTGCATAAAAATACTCTAGACTTTTATTATCTCACCCCACAATTTATATTTTTGTTGCCTTAATTTACATCTTTGTATATTGTGAGTTACTTAACAACTAACCGTAGGTGTAGTTATTTATTTTTTACTGTTTTTACTTCTGGCCTTTATGCTAGGGATTTGAAATATTTACAGAGCACATGTACAGTTTTGGAGTATTCTGATTTTGATTATGAATTTACCTCTAATGGTGAGTTTTTTTTTTTTTCTTTTCTTTTTTTTTTTTTTTTTTTTTTTTTTTTTTTTTTTTTTTTTTTATTATACTTTAAGTTCTAGGGTACATGTGCATAACGTGCAGGTTTGTTACATATGTATACTTATGCCATGTTGGTGTGCTGCACCCATCAACTCGTCAGCACCCATCAATTCATCATTTATATCTTGTATAACTCCCCAATGCAAGCCCTCCCTCCTCCCCCCTCCCCCCTCCCCATGATAGGCCCCAGTGCGTGATGTTCCCCTTCCCGAGTCCAAGTGATCTCATTGTTCAGTTCCCACCTATGAGTGAGAACATGCGGTGTTTGGTTTTCTGTTCTTGTGATAGTTGGCTAAGAATGATGGTTTCCAGCTGCATCCATGTCCCTACAAAGGACGCAAACTCATCCTTTTTTATGGCTGCATAGTATTCCATGGTGTATATGTGCCACATTTTCTTAATCCAGTCTGTCACAGATGGACATTTGGGTTGATTCCAAGTCTTTGCTATTGTGAATAGTGCCGCAATAAACATACGTGTACATGTGTCTTTGTAGTAGAATAATTTATAATCCTTTGGGTAAATACCCAGTAGTGGGATGGCTGGGTCATAAGGTACATCTAGTTCTAGATCCTTGAGGAATTGCCATACTGTTTTCCATAATGGTTGAACTAGTTTACAATCCCACCAACAGTGTAAAAGTGTTCCTATTTCTCCACATCCTCTCCAACACCTGTTGTTTCCTGACTTCTTAATGATTGCCATTCTAACTGGTGTGAGATGGTATCTCATTGTGGTTTTGATTTGCATTTCTCTGATGGCGAGTGATGATGAGCATTTTTTCATGTGTCTGTTGGCTGTATGAATATCTTCTTTTGAGAAATGTCTGTTCATATCCTTTCCCCACTTTTTGATGGGGTTGTTTGTTTTTTTCTCGTATATTTGTTTGAGTTCTTTGTAGATTCTGGATATTAGTCCTTTGTCAGATGAGTAGGTTGCAAAAATTTTCTCCCATTCTGTAGGTTGCCTGTTCACTCTGATGGTAGTTTCTTTTGCTGTGCAAAAGCTCTTTAGTTTAATGAGATCCCATTTGTCAATGTTTGCTTTTGCTGCCGTTGCTTTTGGTGTTTTAGACATGAAGTCCTTGCCCATGCCTATGTCCTGAATGGTACTACCTAGATTTTCTTCTAGGGTTTTTATGGTATTAGGTCTAACATTTAAGTCTCTAATCCATCTTGAATTAATCTTCGTATAAGGGGTAAGGAAAGGATCCAGTTTCAGCTTTCTACTTATGGCTAGCCAATTTTCCCAGCACCATTTATTAAATAGGGAATCCTTTCCCCATTTCTTGTTTCTCTCAGGTTTGTCAAAGATCAGATGGCTGTAGATGTGTGGTATTATTTCTGAGGACTCTGTTCTGTTCCATTGATCTATATCTCTGTTTTGGTACCAGTACCATGCTGTTTTGGTGACTGTAGCCTTGTAGTATAGTTTGAAGTCAGGTAGCGTGACGCCTCCAGCTTTGTCCTTTTGACTTAGGATTTTCTTGGCAATGCGGGCCCTTTTTTGGTTCCATATGAACTTTAAAGCAGTTTTTTCCAATTCTGTGAAGAAACTCATTGGTAGCTTGATGGGGATGGCATTGAATCTATAAATAACCTTGGGGAGTATGGCCATTTTCACGATATTGATTCTTCCTATCCATGAGCATGGTATGTTCTTCCATTTGTTTGTGTCCTCTTTGATTTCACTGAGCAGTGGTTTGTAGTTCTCCTTGAAGAGGTCCTTTACATCCCTTGTAAGCTGGATTCCTAGGTATTTTATTCTCTTTGAAGCAATTGTGAATGGAAGTTCATTCCTGATTTGGCTCTCTGCTTGTCTGTTACTGGTGTATAAGAATGCTTGTGATTTTTGCACATTAATTTTGTATCCTGAGACTTTGCTGAAGTTGCTTATCAGCTTAAGGAGATTTTGGGCTGAGACGATGGGGTTTTCTAAATATACAATCATGTCATCTGCAAACAGGGACAATTTGACTTCTTCCTTTCCTAACTGAATACCCTTGATTTCTTTCTCTTGCCTGATTGCCCTAGCCAGAACTTCCAACACTATGTTGAATAGGAGTGGTGAGAGAGGGCATCCCTGTCTTGTGCCAGTTTTCAAAGGGAATTTTTCCAGTTTTTGCCCATTCAGTATGATATTAGCTGTGGGTTTGTCATAAATAGCTCTTATTATTTTGAGGTACGTTCCATCAATACCGAATTTATTGAGCGTTTTTAGCATGAAGGGCTGTTGAATTTTGTCAAAAGCCTTTTCTGCATCTATTGAGACAATCATGTGGTTCTTGTCTTTGGTTCTGTTTATATGCTGGATTACGTTTATTGATTTGCGAATGTTGAACCAGCCTTGCATCCCAGGGATGAAGCCCACTTGATCATGGTGGATAAGCTTTTTGATGTGCTGCTGAATCCGGTTTGCCAGTATTTTATTGAGAATTTTTGCATCAATGTTCATCAGGGATATTGGTCTAAAATTCTCTTTTTTTGATGTGTCTCTGCCAGGCTTTGGTATCAGGATGATGTTGGCCTCATAAAATGAGTTAGGGAGGATTCCCTCTTTTTCTATTGATTGGAATAGTTTCAGAAGGAATGGTACCAGCTCCTCCTTGTACCTCTGGTAGAATTCAGCTGTGAATCCATCTGGTCCTGGACTTTTTTTGGTGGGTAGGCTATTAATTGTTGCCTCAATTTCAGAGCCTGCTATTGGTCTATTCAGGGATTCAACTTCTTCCTGGTTTAGCCTTGGGAGAGTGTAAGTGTCCAGGAATTTATCCATTTCTTCTAGATTTTCTAGTTGATTTGCGTAGAGGCGTTTATAGTATTCTCTGATGGTAGTTTGTATTTCTGTGGGGTCAGTGGTGATATCCCCTTTATCATTTTTTATTGCATCTATTTGATTCCTCTCTCTTTTCTTCTTTATTAGCCTTGCTAGCGGTCTGTCAATTTTGTTGATCTTTTCAAAAAACCAACTCCTGGATTCATTGATTTTTTGGAGGGTTTTTTGTGTCTCTATCTCCTTCAGTTCGGCTCTGATCTTAGTTATTTCTTGCCTTCTGCTAGCTTTTGAATGTGTTTGCTCTTGCCTCTCTAGTTCTTTTAATTGTGATGTTAGAGTGTCAATTTTAGATCTTTCCTGCTTTCTCTTGTGGGCATTTAGTGCTATAAATTTCCCTCTACACACTGCTTTAAATGTGTCCCAGAGATTCTGGTATGTTGTATCTTTGTTCTCATTGGTTTCAAAGAACATCTTTATTTCCGCTTTCATTTCGTTATGTACCCAGTAGTCATTCAGGAGCAGGTTGTTCAGTTTCCATGTAGTTGAGCGGTTTTGATTGAGTTTCTTAGTCCTGAGTTCTAGTTTGATTGCACTGTGGTCTGAGAGACAGTTTGTTATAATTTCTGTTCTTTTACATTTGCTGAGGAGTGCTTTACTTCCAATTATGTGGTCAATTTTGGAATAAGTGCGATGTGGTGCTGAGAAGAATGTATATTCTGTTGATTTGGGGTGGAGAGTTCTATAGATGTCTATTAGGTCCGCTTGGTGCAGAGATGAGTTCAATTCCTGGATATCCTTGTTAACTTTCTGTCTCGTTGATCTGTCTAATGTTGACAGCGGAGTGTTGAAGTCTCCCATTATTATTGTATGGGAGTCTAAGTCTGTTTGTAAGTCTCTAAGGACTTGCTTTATGAATCTGGGTGCTCCTGTATTGGGTGCATATATATTTAGGAGAGTTAGCTCTTCCTGTTGAATTGATCCCTTTACCATTATGTAATGGCCTTCTTTGTCTCTTTTGATCTTTGATGGTTTAAAGTCTGTTTTATCAGAGACAAGGATTGCAACCCCTGCTTTTTTTTGTTCTCCATTTGCTTGGTAGATCTTCCTCCATCCCTTTATTTTGAGCCTATGTATGTCTCTGCATGTGAGATGGGTCTCCTGAATACAGCAGACTGATGGGTCTTGACTCTTTATCCAGTTTGCCAGTCTGTGTCTTTTAATTGGAGCATTTAGTCCATTAACATTTAAGGTTAATATTGTTATGTGTGAACTTGATCCTGCCATTATGATATTAACTGGTTATTTTGCTCGTTAGTCGATGCAGTTTCTTCCTAGCCTCGATGGTCTTTACATTTTGGCATGTTTTTGTGATGGCTGGTACCGGTTGTTCCTTTCCATGTTCAGGGCTTCCTTCAGGGTCTCTTGTAAGGCAGGCCTGGTGGTGACAAAATCTCTAAGCATTTGCTTATCTGTAAAGGATTTTATTTCTCCTTCACTTATGAAACTTAGTTTGGCTGGATATGAAATTCTGGGTTGAAAATTCTTTTCTTTAAGAACGTTGAATATTGGCCCCCACTCTCTTCTGGCTTGTAGAGTTTCTGCCGAGAGATCTGCTGTTAGTCTGATGGGCTTCCCTTTGTGGGTAACCCGACCTTTCTCTCTGGCTGCCCTTAAGATTTTTTCCTTCATTTCAACTTTGGTGAATCTGGCAATGATGTGTCTTGGAGTTGCTCTTCTGGAGGAGTATCTTTGTGGCGTTCTCTGTATTTCCTGAATTTGAATGTTGTCCTGCCCTACTAGGTTGGGGAAGTTCTCCTGGATGATATCCTGAAGAGTGTTTTCCAACTTGGTTCCATTTTCGCCCTCACTTTCAGGCACCCCAATCAGACGTAGATTTGGTCTTTTTACGTAATCCCATACTTCTTGCAGGCTTTGCTCATTTCTTTTTCTTCTTTTTTCTTTTGGTTTCTCTTCTCGCTTCATTTCATTCATTTGATCTTCAATCGCTGATACTCTTTCTTCCAGTTGATCGAGTCGGTTACTGAAGCTTGTGCATTTGTCACGTATTTCTCGTGTCATGGTTTTCATCTCTGTCATTTCGTTTATGATCTTCTCTGCATTAATTAGTCTAGCTGTCAATTCTTCCACTCTTTTTTCAAGATTTTTAGTTTCTTTGCGCTGGGTACGTAATTCCTCCTTTAGCTCTGATAAGTTTGATGGACTGAAGCCTTCTTCTCTCCTCTCGTCCAAGTCATTCTCTGACCAGCTTTGATCCGTTGCTGGCGATGGGCTGCGCTCCTTCGCAGGGGGAGATGCGCTCTTATTTTTTGAATTTCCAGCTTTTCTGCCCTGCTTCTTCCCCATCTTTGTGGTTTTATCTGTCTCTGGTCTTTGATGGTGGTGACGTACTGATGGGGTTTTGGTATAGGTGTCCTTCCTGTTTGATAGTTTTCCTTCTGACAGTCAGAAGGACTGTCTGTTTGTCTGTTGGAGATTGCTTGAGGTCCACTTCAGACCCTGTTTGCCTGGGTATCAGCAGCAGAGGTTGCCGAAGATAGAATATTGCTGAACAGCGAGTGTACCTGTCTGATTCTTCCTTTGGAAGTTTCCTCTCAGGGGTGTACTCCACCCTGTGAGGTGTGGGGTGTCAGACTGCCCCTAGTGGTGGATTTCTCCCAGCTAGGCTACTCAGCGGTCAGGGACACACCTGAGCAGGCAGTCTGTCCGTTCTCAGATCTCAACCTCCGCGTTGGGAGATCCACGGCTCTCCCCAAAGCTGTCAGACAGAGTCGTTCGCGTCTACACCGGCTCCCGCTACTTCCCCTGTTGGTCTTCAGCTATGCGCTGTCCCCAGAGGTGGAGACTACAGAGACAGGCAGGCTTCCTTGAGCTGCTGTGAGCTCCACCCAGTTCGAGCTTCCCAGCGGCTTTGTTTACCTACTTAAGCCTCAGCAATGGCGGGCGCCCCTCCCCCAGCCTCGCTGCTGCCTTGCGGATAGATCGTGGCAGACTGCTGTGTTAGCAGTGAGGGAGGCTTCGTGGGCGTGGGACCCTCCCGGCCAGGATTGGGATATATTCTCCTGGTGTGCCTGTATGCTTACAGGGCAGTATTGGGGTGGGAGTTACCCGATTTTCCAGGTGTTGTGTGTCTCAGTTCCCCTGGCTAGGAAAACGGATCCCCTTCCCCCTTGCGCTTCCAGGTGAGGCGATGCCTCGCCCTGCTTCAGCTCTCGCTGGTCAGGCTGCAGCAGCTGACCAGCACCGATTGTCCGGCACTCCCTAGTGAGATGACCCCAGTACCTCAGTTGAAAATGCAGAAATCACCGGTCTTCTGTGTCGCTCGCGCTGGGAGTTGGAGACTGGAGCTGCTCCTATTCGGCCATCTTGCTCCGCCCCCTTTTTTTTTCTTTTCTTTTCTTTTTTTGAGATGGAGTCTTACTCTGTCACCCAGGCTGGAGTGCAGTGGTATGATCTCAGCTCACTGCAACCTCCGCCTGCTGGTTCAAGCAATTCTCCTGAATAGCTGGGACTACAGGCATGCGCCACCATGCCCAGCTAATTTTTTGTATTTTTAGTAGAGATAGGGTTTCACCATGCTGGCCAGGCTGGTCTCAAACTCCTGACCTTGTGATCTGCCTGCCTTAGCCTGCCAAAGTGTTGGGATTACAGGCATGAACCACCATGCCCAGCCTCTACTAGTGAGTTTTATAGTGTCGTGTGTGTGTATTTATGATAGCAATTATTACTCTTTTAATTTCAGTTGCAGTGCTCCTTTAAGTATTTCTGTAAGGCTGCTCTAGTGATGATAATTTCCCTCAGCCTTTGCTTGTCTATGAAGGACTTTCTTTCTCCTCCATTTCTGAGGGATGGCTTTGCTGGGTATAGTGTTCTTGACTGACACTTTGAATACAGTCCATTCCCTTCTGGTCTGCAAAGCTTCTGCTGGGAAATCTGCTGATAGTCTAATGGAGATTCCCTTTATGTTACTTGATGCTTTTCCCTTACTGTTTATAGAATTCTCTCACTGTCTTTTACTTTTGATAACTTGGTTACAATGTGCCTTGAAGAGGATTGTTTTGGGTAGAATCTATTTAGGATTTTTGAGCATTCTGGACCTGGATGTCTATATTTTTCCCAAGACTTGGGAGGTTTTCAGCCATTATTTTGACAAATATGTTTTTGGTACCCTTATTTATCTCTTCTCCCTATGAAATACCTACAATGCAAATATTTACTTAATTTTGTTCCATTATTTCCACAGTATTCCTTCATTCTTTTTTATTCTCATTTTCTCCACTCTGACTGGATTGTTTCAGAATGCCTGTCTTCAAGTTCAGAAATTCTTTCTACTGCCTGATCTCATCTGTTGTTGAGTTCTCAGTTGTATTTTTTATTAAATTTTTCAGCCCCCACAATTTCTGTTTGGTTCCTTTTTAAAAAATAATATCTGGCTCTGTTGAATTTATAATTCAGTTTATAAGTTGTTTTTTCTGCTTTCATTGAATTCTTTATCCATATTCTCTTGTATCTTGCTGAGTTTTCTGAAGATCATTATTTTGAATTCCTTTTCATTCATTTCATAGATTTCTTGTGCATTGGGGTCTGTTAGTGGAGAATTATTGTGTTCCTTTGGAGGTGTCATGTTTCTTTGTTATTTCATATTTCTTGTATCCTTACCTTGATATCTGTGCATCTATTAGAAGAGTCACCTCTTGCAATTTTATGGAGTAGCTTTCCTAGGGAAAAAATTTTTCTGGTATAAGTATACTAGTTTGATTGTTGGGTAGGGTGGACATAGTAGTGTAGTCTTCATGAAATTTCTTCAGCTGTTATGCATAACAGTGATGATATCTGCAAGTGCCTCTGTGGCTTAGCATGTAGGAGTTTGTGGCAACAGCTGTGCAGCTTTGCTGGTGCCAGACTTGCCATGGATGGGGCTTCTAGGCTTGTGTGTGTACACAGGGGTTTGGTGTGCCCAGGGTTGACTTCCATGTTGTGCAGGACTGCATGTTTCTTGGGGAACTACATGGGCTTGGGCACTAGAGTTAGGACTATTCCAATGGGCCTAGACTTCAAGTAGCTAGGGTCATGGTGCTACACCCACATGTGTGAACATGATGGAATAATAGCAGAGTCTCCAGAGCAGGGCACACTCTATTAGTGGCTCCAGTTTGAAGATGGTGCTGTGCTGTAGCAGCTTGGGTCATGCACAGGGAGTGGGGAATGCATAACATTGGCTCTTATTCTAGAGCAATGCAGCTGTGTAAGCTCCAAGCAGCTCCCTGAGTTGGGCTCAGGCTCTGTCAGGACTGCTAGATACTCCTGTAGCAAGAAGTGCAGGTGTCTGTGGTGGTCATGAGTACTTATGGGGGTGTTTTGGCTTAACTGTTTCCTGCAAGGGGAATGGAGGAAAGTGGAAATACAGTTCCACAAGTGTATGCTCTGCTGGACTAGAAGTCTTAATTCCTGAAGGGGGAATGCTTCCACTAGGAGATACAATAATTATTTAATTAAATACAATAATTACTTAATTAAACTGGAAGTTAAAACTGCCACCTGACTGTTTTGGACTCCTCATGCCTTAGTCAATAGGCTAAGAATAGAGTCACAGTGTTTGTTACAGTGATTGATTTAGGACACCAAGCAAAAATTGAACTACTACTCCACAGGGGAGGTAAGGAAGAGTATGTCTGGAATGCAGGATAGTCATTAGGGTTTATTACTATCATGCCCTGTGATTAAGATGAGTGGGAAATTGCAACCTAATCCAGGCAAGACTGAATGGCCAAGACCCTTTAGGAATGAAGGTTTGCATCACCCCAGCAAGTAAAGAACCACAACCAGCTGAGGTGCCTGCTGAAAACACAGGGAATATAAAATAGGTAGTAGAAGAAGGTAATTATAAATATCAACTACTACCCTCTGACCAGTTGCAGAAATTAGGACTAACTGGCATGAGTATTTTCTGCTTGTTTTGTTAGATTACATTTGTGTTTATATACACATATATTAAGCAAATATCTTTGTTTTTATTCCTATCTTATTATTTTCTCATGTAACATAAGATATACTAACTTTATATCAGTACTTAGCTATTGTTAATTTTACATCTTGGTATTTAAGTTATGGGATATCAGGAGAAGAATAAACACCCAAAGAACTTTACCTCCTTTTCTGGGAAAGAGAATAGTGTTTTCTGTTGTATGCAAGATAATTAAGATAATTGTATCATGATAGGCAGACCAATTGCCTCTTTACTGTCTTTATTTGGAGATTAAGTATAGCTTAAGGAGATGTATATAGGTGTCAAGTTAGTAAGGGATGAACTTGTGATGATTAATTTTAGGTGTCAACTTGACTGGATTAAGGAATATCTAGAGATCTGGTAAAGCATTATTTCTGGATGTGTCTGTGAAAATACCCCAGAGAAGACTGACATGTGAGTTGGTGAGTAAGTGGGGATAATACTCCCCTCAGTTGGGCAGGCATCATCCAATAGGTTGGGGGCCTGAATAGAGCAAAAAGTCAGAGGAAAGGTGATTTCTTTTTTCTCCCTCTTTTTCCTGAAGCTGAAACACTCTTCTTCACCTACTCTTAGACATTAGAACTTCAAGCTCTCTGGCCTTTAAAGACTTACACCAGTGGTCCCCCTGGTTCTAGTCCTTTGGCTTTGTACTGAACATACACAACCAGCTCCCTTAGCATGAAACGTTTGGAATTGAACTTAGCCAGTCTACCCATACCTCAAGGTCTTTAGCTTGCAGATGGTCTCTTGTGGGACTTCTGAGACTCTACATGATTACATGAGTCAATTCCCTTATAAATCTTATCTATCTGTGTGTCTATCTATCCCTCTCCTATTGGTTCTGTCTCTCTGAGGAACACTGAGTAACATAATCTTCAAGCGAGCAATATTCCTAAAATCACTTATTATTTCCAGTAGTTTAAATTTTTTTTGGATTTTTTATTAATACAATTATATTTGAGAATAAAAGTATTTTTCCTTGTCTCAGATATTTATGTCTTTCTTTTTTTTCCTTGCCTTGTTTAACTTGCTAGGATCTCTAGTGCAATGCTGAACAGAGGTGGGTTAGTGGGAATTCTTGCATTATTACCAAGCCAAGAAGAAAATGTTCCGTATTGCATTATTTAACAAAAACTTAGCTGGATGTTTTTCTCATTTATTGCCCATTTTAGAGGAGATTCCCTTTTAATTTTTGTTTGCCAAGGTTTTTTAAAATTAATAAATGGATGTTGAATTTTAGGAAATGATTTTTCTGCATCTATTGAAATGATTAGGAGGTTTTCTGTTTTATCTGGATAATACAATGAATTATATGAACTTAATTAATTTGCATATGGCACACAATTTGAGTCTAGTCTGACATCACTTATCAAGTATGGAATATTCTCAGTCATTTTCTTCTCAGATGTTTTTGTTCTCTTTTTCTCTCTAGAACTCTATATTGGACCTTTTCATTTCACCCATCCTGTCCTTTAGTTTCTCTTTCCTGTTTTTAAAATCTGTATGTTCTTATACTGCATTTTGAATTATTTCCTCAGACATATCTTTCAGTTTTCTATTTCTGTCTGTCAGTGTGTCAAATTGCTGTTTAAGCCAATTTCTCAATTTCAATTACCATAATCTTATTTTTTTGATGAGCTTTCAAATGTGTGATTTTTTAAAAATAGTATCTCATTCTTTTATACAGATTCCTGTCTCCTTTTTTTCTCTTTATCATTTTAAGTATAGTTATTTTAGGCTCTCTATATGATTCTTTTTCACCTCCATTCTTTTCCCACTCTCTCCATTACCTATACAAAAATGCAAAAATGATTGTTTCAAAATGAGAGTCAGTGCATTCCCCTGTTCAAAACTCTTTAAAGGCTTTTCATCATCATTAAAAATTCATCCTTGTGTTCCTTCTGCCTGGGTTTTTCTTCCCCTAAATATTCACACAACTCAATTCCTCTGTTTCTTTAAGTTCCTGCTCAAATATCACCTATTCAGGGAACCCTGTCCTATCAGACTTCTCTGTTGCTCTGAATCATATCCTCTTTGCTTTATCTTTAATTCCAGCCGCAGCTGTAGTGGACAGTTTTGTGAGGGCTTCATCTTATCTCAGGCTAACAGTATGTGCCTTAAGCTCATCCATCAAGTCTTTCACTTTATGTTCAGGGACTTCTTCAAAGCTTAGGACTCTTGTGTGAGCCCACTCAGCCCATACACACATGCAGTTTGGAAGTACTTAGGAATAAAACCCCTATGGGCAACCCTCAGCTAATAACAATCGGGAGCCGATGAATAAATTTCCTGTTTCTTGTCCTTATATGGACAAATCAAACCACTATTTCCCTTGACAGCAATAATATATAGTTACATTGGCTTCTTTCTCCTTCCTCACCCACTTTTTCTGTTCTATTACTTTTGTTCCCTAGAATCACCTCCCAGATTAATTACCTGCATACACATTCTTTTCTCAGGCTCTGCTTTTGAGTAAACTCCAACTCAATCCATTTGGATTATACTATTCAGTCCATAGAAACTGTTTAATATTTTGCCTTAAATTCTTTATCTGATTTAATAGAGTAAACCTTGATTTTTTTCACATTTGTTTGACAGATCATAGACAGTTTATTTTAGGTATGTTTCCTTTAAACAATCTGAGGTTAGATTTTCTGTTATAACTCAAGATGAGAGATTTTTTTGCGTGGATGGAAGCTTAATTTCTCTAATTTACATAATTTGTGTTTCTTGTGTCATTTTATATTTTTTCCCTTGTGTAATAATTTTTCTTATTTTGCTTTATATTCTGTTTTGATTTTATTATTTTTTTAACCAACACATAATAATTGTACCTATTTATGGGGTACAGTATATTTTGACATATGTAAACAATAATCCTCCTATTTAGCTGTATCTTTGTATCTATAAACCTCATCTGTAACTATGTCCCGTCAGTTTATGAATACATGAATTCTTGTCCTTATTCAGACAAATCAAACCTGTTTCCCTTGGCAGTACTAATACACTCACATTGGCTTCTTTTTCCTTTCCACCCCATATATACCTATGCTCCACCCCATATACATATACATTATATATATGAAACACACACACATATATACACATATGTATACACACAATTATACATATATATGTATACACCATGTTTTCATTGGACATTCATCTGTTGATGGACACTTTGGTTGATTGCATGTCTTGGCTCTTGTGAATAGTGCTGCAGTAAACATGGAATGCAGATATCTCTTTGACATACTGATTTCCTTTCCTTTGGATATATACCCAGTAGTGAGATTGCTGGATCATATGGTTGTTCTATTTGAAGTTTATTGAGGAATTGTTTTCCATAATGATCATGTTAATTTACATTTGCAGCAACAGTGTATGTGTTCCCCTTTCTTCGCATCCTTGCCAATATATTATGTCATTTAGGAGGAAGTCATAGATCTACTAGCAGCCACATTGAAACGTTTCCAAAATATTTTTTAACCTGTATTTTCCTAAGTTTCTTAGAGTCAAGAGTGAAATTGTGAGGTGGCGCCCAAGAAGACCGAATAGGAACAGCTCCAGCCTCCAGCTCCCAGAGTGAGTTACACAGAAGATGGGTGATTTCTGCATTTTCAACTGAGGTGCAGACCGACACATCACACCTCACACGGCTGGGTACACCCTGAGATGAAGCATCCAGAGCAAGAATCAGACAGCAACACTCGCAATTCAGCAATATTCTATCTTCTGCAGCCTCTGCTGCTGATACCCAGGCAAACAGGGTCTGGAGTGGACCTCAAGCAAACTGCAGCAGACCTGCAGCTAAGGGTTCTGACTGTTAGAAGGAAAACTAACAAACAGAAAGGATACCCACACCAAAACCCCATCATTACATCACCATCATCAAAGACCAAAGGTAGATAAAACCACAAAGATGGGGAAAAAGCAGTGCAGAAAAGCTGGAAATTCAAAAAATCAGAGTGCATCTCCCTCTCCAAAGGAACACAGCTCATCGCCAGCAATGGAACAATGCTGGACGGAGAATGACTTTGACGAGTTGAGAGAAGAAGGCTTCAGTTGATCAAACTTCTCAGAGCTAAAGGAGGAACTACTTAATCAGCACAAAGAAACTAAAAACCTTGAAAAAAGAATGGATGAATGGATAACTAGAATAATCAATGCAGAGAAGACTTTAAAAGAACTGATAGAGATGAAAACCATGACAGGAGAACTACGTGACAAATCCACAAGCTTCAGTAACCGACTCGATCAACTGGAAGAAAGAGTTATCATTGATTGAAGATCAAATGAATGAAATGAAGTGAGAAGAGAAATGTAGAGAAAAAAGAGTAAAAATAAATGAACAAAGCCTCCAAGAAATATGGGATTATGTGAAAAGACCAAATCTACGTCTGATTGGTGTGACTGAAAGTGACGGGGAAAATGGAACCAAGTTGGAAAACACTCTGCAGGATATCATCCAGGAGAACTTCCCCAACCTAGTAAGGCAGGCCAACATTCAAATTCAGAAAATACAGAGAACGCCACAAAGATACTCCTCGAGAAGAGCAACTCCAAGACACATAATTGTCAGATTCAGCAAAGTTGAAATGAAGGAAAAAATGTTAAGGGCAGCCAGAGAGAAAGGTCAGGTTACCCACAAAGGGAAGCCCATCAGACTAACAGCAGATCTCTCAGAAGAAACTCTTGAAGCCAGAAGAGAGTGGGGGCCAATATTCAACATTCTTAAAGAAAAGAATTTTCAACCCAGAATTTCATATCCAACCAAACTAAGCTTCATAAGTGAAGGAGAAATAAAATCCTTTACAGACAAGCAAATGCTTAGAGATTTTGTCACCACCAGGCCTGCTCTACAAGAGATCCTGAAGGAAGCACTAAACATGGAAAGGAACAACCGGTACCAGTCATTGCAAAAACATGCCAAAATGTAAAGTCCATCGATGCTAGGAAAAAACTGCATCAACTAATGAGCAAAATAACCAGCTAATATCATAATGACAGGATCAAGTTCACTCATAACAACATTAACTTTAAATGTTAATGGACTAAATGGTCCAATTAAAAGACACACACTGGCAAATTGGATAAAGAGTCAAAACTGAAAATTAATTCAGGATGGATTAGAGACTTAAATGTTAGACCTAAAACCATAAAAACCCTAGAAGAAAACCTAGGTAATACCATTCAGGACATAGGCATGGGCAAGGACTTCATGTCTAAAACACCAAAAGCAACGGCAACAAAAGCCAAAATTGACAAATGGGATCTAATTAAACTAAAGAGCTTCTTCACAGCAAAAGAAACTACCATCAGAGTGAACAGGCAACCTACAGAATGGGAGAATATTTTTGCGATCTACTCATCTGACAAAGGGCTAATATCCAGAACCTGTAAAGAACTCAATCAAATTTACAAGAAAACAAACAAACAACCCCATCAAAAAGTGGGCAAATGATATGAACAGACACCTCTCAAAAGAAGACATTCATATAGCCAACAGACACATGAAAAAATGCCATCATCACTGGCCATCAGAGAAATGCAAATCAAAACCACAATGAGATACCATCTCACACCAGTTAGAATGGCAATCATTAAAAAGTCAGGAAACAACAGTTGCTGGAGAGGATGTGGAGAAATAGGAACACTTTTACACTGCTGTTGGGACTGTAAACTAGTTCAACCATTGTGGAAAACAGTGTGGCGATTCCTCAAGGACCTAGAACTAGAAATACCATGTGACCCAGTCATCCCATTACTGGGGATATACCCAAGGGATTATAAGTCATGCTTCTATAAAGACACATGCGCACGTATGTTTATTGCAGCACTATTCACAATAGCAAAGACTTGGAATCAACCCAAATGTCCATCAGTGACAGACTGGATTAAGAAAATGTGGCACATATACACCATGGAATACTATGCAGCCATAAAAAAAGGATGCGTTTGTGTCCTTTGTAGGGACATGGATGCAGCTGGAAACCATCATTCTCAGCAAACTATCACAAGAACAGAAAACCAAATACCGCATGTTCTCACTCATAGGTGGTAATCGAACAATGAGAACACTTGGACACAGGAAGGGGAACATCACACACCGGGTCCTATTGTGGGGAGGGGGGAGGGGGGAGGGATAGCATTAGGAGATATGTCTCATGTAAATGACGAGTTAATGGATGCGGCACACCAACATGGCACATGTATACATATGTAACAAACCTGCACGTTGTGCACATGTACCCCAGATATTAAAGTATAATAATAAAAATAAATAAATAAAAAATTTTAAAAAAGAGTGAAATTGCACTTTCAAGCTGTTTCTTCACTTTGTAACCTTTAAATTACTGCACTGTCAGTTCTTTCTCTCAGGGAAAGCCAGGACTTGGGAAAACGAGAAAGACCAGAAGATGAAGTGTAAGTACTGCTTAGACAGCACCATTTTGCTTTGCCTGTAATTGTCAAAGCAGCAGAACTGCTGGTCTTCTGCTATATTGAGAGAAAGAATCGAAACAGGTAGTCTTCAACTTTACTAAAGTTCCAAAGCTAGCATAACGGTGGGTTTGTACTGTTAAGAAAGACTCTCTTTTCATCTTGTTTATTTGAGGGGAATACTTTTCACTTTGAGAGTAAGAAAAAAGCAGAAGTGGCCTAAAAATAAACTCTCATCTGCTAAAGTTACCTGAATCCTTTCATTAGGCAGTGGGACATTGCAGTTAATAAAGAAACTATGAGCTAGGCATTTTATTTGTCTCTGAATACCAAAATATGGCTACAGACACAAAACATCCCGCAAAGAAAAATGATTGAGATCGCAAGTCATCTTCCCATGATGGGATGTGGAATCTAGGCTTCAAAGATCCCACAGATTTTGTAGGCTTTCTGAGAAAATTTTAGAGAAAAGTTATCATTTGACTACTAATATAAACACTTTTAATCATTTGCTAACAGACTAGTGAATGTTTGATTATGTTTATACTGAACATCTACTAGATGCTATTTTTCTTTTTGATGCTTTTATTGATTATTAAATGCACATAATATTAATGTTGCAGAACTTTCTCCTTAGTTCAGCTAAAACCAAGTTCTTGTCACATGACTGGGATAGATTAGGCTCATGGACACACAGAAGGGTGAGGAGTGGAATTTATTGGGCAAAAAGGAAAAAGGAAAAGTAACTCTCCGCAAAGTGAGAGAAATTTCTGCTAGCAGGTCTCCCGCCTTACAGATTGAATCCCAGGTCACCCCACTCAGGAACTGGGGAGGCCAGGCTCCTCCTCACTGCAAATGGCATGAACTTGCTGAGGCTCCACCCCATTCTCCCAGTTCACAAGTGGGCATTATTCAGAAAGAAGCCTTCTGAAAGGACAGGCTTCATCCAGGACCAGCAGTCCAGTTTTTCAGCCTTCAGGCTGTTTTAGGCTTGAAGGTGGGGTTTCATTGGGGACCTTGGCTATCTCCTGTCTCTATCATTAACAGTAGGGATTTACTGTATTTTTCTAAGTTGTCACCAAGAGAAATAAGCATGTGCAGTCATCGGAACTAGTTTAGATGAGACCTGTTAGGATCTAGGGAATAAACTTCCAGAGGTTTATGACAATCCAGGGTTCCTCAATTTTGAATAATTATTATAAAAATGGAATCACAAGCTCATTTGCCCTAGACTATAAGCTTCTTGAGAGCAGAGGCCATGTCTTATTCACCCTTGTAACTCCAGGGCTAAGGATAGTGTCTGGAATGTAGGCTCACAATCACATACATTGAAAGAATTCAGTACTTTAAAGGTGTCAACCTTAAATAATGAAATTCAGAAAATATAATTAAGCGGAGTTTATTTGAGGCCAAAGCTTGAGGATGGTCACCCAAGAGCATACATTCAAATTGCCCTTAATCCATTCTTTGATTAGCAGCAGTTATAGTGGGTTTTTAAGGAAAAAAGAAAAAGCAGTTTCTACATTGTTTACCAGGAATTGACGTTAAAATAACATAAGCTATCCATTGGCTATACATTGTTCTTTCTATCACAAATTCTAGAAACATGATGATAATGAGTGAGGAACAAAAATGCTTTTTTTTATTATTGTTGTTCCTAGTCAGGAACAAAAATGCCTTTTAACATTTGCCTCTGGACATGGGTTGGGGGAAGCCCGAATGAAGTCCCACACTCATGTTTCTCTAGGCCTGGTACATTTTGTATACTTCACATAGCTCAAATTGCTCTATTTTTCTTTTCTTAAAGGTAAATATAATTTGTATTTTTTGGTCATCTAATGCCAGCTTTTCTAAAATTACAAAAGCTTAGAAATAAGGTTGCTAGATTTAACTGACATTAATTATATAGAGTGGCTTTAAGCTCAATTTTTAGAGAAATCTTCATTTTGAAAGGGCTTAGTAGCTAATTATCTAATGTTTATCTCTAGATTTAAGTCCTACCTTTGTAGTTCTCAAGCTGTGCTAAGGGGAGAATTTTTATTGGCTTGTGAAATCTGTTTTTTCTTAATTACTTCTTTGTCAGCTATCCCTTGAGCTATTAAATAGATGCTACACAGTCAAAACTGGCACGCTGTCTTTGCATGGCTCAAGGGATTATGGTTGTATACATTTATAGACAGAGGATTTACCTCTGTAGGAGAGAGAAAATGACAAGGTACAAGATTAGGTTAACCTCACAGTGGAAAAATGTAAATACTTGTCAGCAATGAAAATAAATATTCTTGTCACATTATAAAAACACCTACGTGACTTCATTGCTTTGAAGCAGTTACATGGCCCTACCTACCTGTCAGAGAGCACTCAATATTCATAAATTATACATGGCTGAGGTAGCATTTAAAAAAATGTATCTCAAATGCACCTTATTTTCCTCAGTGGGATTCACTTTACTTTTATCTGCTTATTAGTTGTAATCTGCTTTTTACAGAATTCCTTTGTGTTTGGAATTCTTATTGCTTTTTTTTCCCATTCATCAAATAAATGTTTATAGAGCTCCTACTATGTGACACTTATTTTTCTAGGTGGTGAAGATAAAAAGAGGAAAAGACATGGTCTCTGCCCTTTAATGGATAGTAGCAAACAGACAATGACAATACACTGCAAGATACTGTACTAGAGTTCTAAAGATGGTATGTGCAGTAATGCCAAGGGGAGGGGACACCTATGCTAAGTATGGAGTTTGCCCATCTAGTTGTCATCTAGTGAATCACTGCTACTTGGTCAGAACCTATCACTCTTACGGTAGTTCAAATTGGAAAATATAGCAAAATATTCTGAAATTGCTGTCTGTATAAAACATCACTCTGCCCCTGTTCTCAGTTTTTAAGTTTCTTTAGTCCATGGCATAGAAATAGCCAAATTCAAAAAGTCCATAAGCCTAAGAACATGCTTCCAACATCATGTTCTTTGTTGTGTTTGCTGTCATCCTGACATGAAGGTGATTGAGAAGATTTTAAGATGAGGTCATCATTTCTTTAATTTGAAGCATCTGCAGTACACATAGGTAATGGAGTGAGGAGTGGACTAACTGTGCCATGTGTGGGTGTTACAGAGGAAGTGAAAAGGCATCATTTGTATTTCAGGTCCAATCAGGAAGCTACCCTGGGAGCCAGGGGCAGAAGAGAGAACAAAGTGGTATCTGGAGAATGCAGAGGTAGCTGGGACAGAGCTCAGGAGAGATAGAGGTAGCCTCAGGGCCATGCAGGGGAAGAGAAAGCGATCCCCAAGGAAATACGTGGTAGAGGAATAGCAGAAATCTTCCGAGTAAGAGGATTATAAATTGAGTTAAAGAAGACTCAGCACTTATCTTTTGAGAAAACAAAAATAGACCAAGAATTTATTGTAATCTGTTTATAAAGAAGTAATATTTCTAAGATTTCACAGAAGAAACTTGGTTTTTGTCTCTGTGTGCTGCATGAAAATCAGAGCCCCTCCATATGATTTACTGGGAGCATTTTTGGAGACATCTGTCCAGATCTTAGCAATTATCTTAACTGTCCCCTCTCAAGTCAAGGAGTGGGTTTCCAGCAGCCATGTAAGTATGAGACAAGTCTGCCCCCTGCAGAAAGCCATAATTGCTTGCTTTAGAGATGAGAATTTGACCCAGGTGAATCAATTACAGACCCTTCACTGGGAATTTAGAACAGAAACTGAGGAACATTTAACTCCCCTCATGTGTTGGACCTGCAACTTATGCACTTATGCTGGGAAACTATGAGAAACCATATTCTACCTTGTAGGCTGGGAGCAGAGGAAGCTGCTCTATGCAGAAAGTAGAGAAGGAAGCAGCTGTCAGAACAGAGACCTGAGAGGGAGAGGGTCCTGCCTGGGTTTCAAGCAGTTTTCCAGTTTCTGGAGCCAGTCCTTGAGGCTAGACTGTGCCTGGCCTATTAGTCCTGCATGCTTATCAAAATGCCCTCTTTTTTTGCTTAATTTAGCTCTGTACAACAGCCGACCTGGAAAACATGGCATTCATGCTTGATTTAACTGTATAATAAGCCATAGATAGTTCTTATCCCAAAGCGAGAATTCCATCATTTGCAGCTAACCCGTCTGTTGTCTCACAAAGAACTCATGTGACATTGATGCAGTCAAATACCTGGGCCAGTGAGCACCCACCTGATGACCACAGGCATGGTCTGGAGTTTGGGGTAGGTATGGAATGCCCTCTACAGAAGGCTGCTATATTCTGGCTTTCAGTCAGAGTATGCTGGGTTTTGCAAAGTAATACACATATTTTAAACAACTTTGTCTTAATTTAGGTGTTTAAAGAATAATTCTACTAACGATTTTGTCAATCACACATTAACAGCTGCTGACATTTATCTGTGCTGGCTATTACTGTGCTCAGTATTTGACACAGATTATTTATTCCCACAACAGCCTTATGAGGACTGTATGGTGATAGTCCCTGTTTTCCTAGAAGCAAACATAAGCCCAGAGAAGTTAAATGAGTAGCACAATGTTACTCTGCTAGAAAGTAGTAGAGCCACGATGCAAACCCACTTCCCTCAGACTCTGATCTCACCTACTAATGTTCTATTGCCCTGAATAGCCTTCCTTGCTCTCCACAGCTGGGGTGGGGAGTATGCCGGGGGGATGTCTTTAAGTTTCCAGTGGAAGCTTCGCTTTGGGGCCGAAACCACTCCAGTGGTTATCTTCTCTTCCTTTTCTACCACCAACTTTCATTTCCCAATGACTGGCTGTTGTTGCTCTTCTCCTGAGTTGTGTGGGGTCCTTACTGCAGAGATGCAAGGGCACTCCGTGGATATCTGGAGAAAGACAAAAAACAAAACAAAACAAAACAAAAAAACCTGCCCTTTGAAGTTTGCTCCCAAAGTCCAAAACTAAAGACATCAAGATACGGCAAAGGAAATACTTGAATACAGTCTGTGTAACTCCCCAAAACAGTCGCAGGCGATGTCTGTCACAGTATTTAGCATTAACGCAGTTTACCGAGTGGCTGAAATGGACCCAGCGCAACATGTTTGAATGGACCAGTGCATTCAAAACGGAGTTTAAACTTCATCCAGGGTCATGAATGAGCTATTCATGAATGAGACAGCCCAGGATCCTCAATAGATTTTGGTGGCTTTAATATGTGAATCTATAAATGTGCTTTTTTGTTGAACTTCTCAACACCTTAATCTACATACTCACTCCAACAATTTACTGAGTGTTTCTTAATCTTGGCTAACAGATAGATGCACTAGTTTTGCTTTTTGTTTATAGATTTAGTTTTAGTTTTTCAGTATATCAATTTTGTATGGTTCAAAAATGGACACGATATAACCAGGCACACAGTGAGAAGTCCTCCTGTCTGGTTTCATTGATATCCACTTTTAATAGTTTATTGAATGTCCTTGTAGTGCTGTTTAAAAATGTAAATGCAAACAAAAATAAGCATAAACTCTTATTCTTACCTTTTCTACTCCTAAGGCAGTATACTATTTACACTGTTCTGTACTTTTTTCTACTGAACAAATATCTTAGAGATTGCTTCATGTTATCTTATTTTTTTTGGCAGTTGTATCATATTCCACTGTGTGGCTGCACCATAGTTATTCAATCAGTATGCTATAGATAGATATTTGGAATTCGGGATCTGTCTGATGCTTTGCAATTATAAATAGTGCTGCAATAAATAATCTTAATGAGCTTTCTGTAAGTGAAAGATAATTCTTGAGAATCTGTGATGTTTACTTAAATTATTTTAATTATCTGGTTACTTATGTATGGACATTAAAACCAGTTAAAATTTCTTATGATGATAACTCTTACATAACAAATTTTAAATTTAAGTGAAAATAAACCCCTAACATTAATTTAACTAATAGATACCAGTTTGATGAAAGTATAAAGCTGCTCGCAATATGACCATGGTATCAAACTACTCCTGTTCTCTTGGCATCAATGTGACTTCATGAGTATGTGCTGTATGATGAGTTGATTTTCTTTTCTTACACAACTTTTCTTACTTTCTCTCTTTTTTTATTATTATACTTCAAGTTCTAGGGTACGTGTGCACAATGTGCAGGTTTGTTACATATGTATACATGTGCCATGTTGGTGTGCTGCACCCATTAACTCAGCATGTACATTAGGTATTTCTCCTAATGCTATCCCTCCCCACTCCTCCCACCCCACAACAGGCCCGGATGTGTGCTGTTCCCCGCCCTGCATCCAAGTGTTCTCATTGTTCAGTTCCCACCTATGAGTGAGAACACGTGGTGTTTGGTTTTCTGTTCTTGGGATGGTTTGCTCAGAACATTGGTTTCCAGCTTCATCCATGTCCCTAAAAAGGACATGAACTCATCATTTGTTTATGGGTGCATAGTATTCCATGGTGTATATGTGCCACATTTTCTTAATCCAATCTATCATTGATGGACATTTGGGTTGGTTCCAAGTCTTTGCTATTGTGAATAGTGTGCAATAAACATAAGTGTGCATGTGTCTTTGTAGTAGCATGGTTTATAATCCTTTGGGTATGTATCCAGTAATGGGATGGCAGGGTCAAATGGTATTTCTAGTTCTAGATCCTTGAGGAATTGCCACACTGTCTTCCACAATGGTTGAACTAATTTACACACCCACTAACAGTGTAAGAGCGTTCCTATTTCTCCACATCCTCTCCAGCACCTGTTGTTTCCTGACTTTTTAATGATTGCCATTCTAACTGGTGTGAGATGGTATCTCATTGTGGTTTTGATTTGCATTTCTCTGATGGCCAGTGATGATGAGCATCATGTGTCTGTTGGCTGCATAAATGTCTCCTTTGAGAATTGTCTGTTCATATCATTTGCCCACTTTTTGATGGGGTTGTTTGATTTTTTTCTTGTAAATTTGTTTAAGTTCTTTGTAGATTCTGGATATTAGCCCTTTGTCAGATGGGCAGATTGCAAAAATGTTCTCCCATTCTGTAGGCTGCCTGTTCACTCTGATGGTAGTTTCTTTTGTTGTGCAGAAGCTCTTTAGTTTAATGAGATCCCATTTGTCTGTTTTGGCTTTGGCTGCCATTGCTTTTGGTGTTTTAGTCATGAGGTCTTTGCCCATGCCTATGCCCTGAATGGTATTGCCTAGGTTTTCTTCCAGGATTTTTATGGTTTTAGGTCTAACATTTAAGTCTTTAATCCATCTTGAATTTATTTTTGTATAAGCTATAAGGAAGGGATCCAGTTTCAGCTTTCTACATATGGCTAGCCAGTTTCCCAGCACCATTTATTAAATAGGGAATCCTTTCCCCATTTCTTGTTTTTGTCAGGTTTGTCAAAGATCAGATGGTTGTATATGTGTGGTGTTATTTCTGAGGGCTCTGTTCTGTTCCATTGGTCTTTTATCTCTGTTTTGGTACCAGTACCATGCTGTTTTGGTTACTGTAGCCTTGTAGTATAGTTTGAAGTCAGGTAGTGTGATGACTCCAGCTTTGTTCTTTTTGCTTGGGATTGTCTTGGCAATGCAGGCTCTTTTTTGGTTCCATATGAACTTTAAAGTAGTTTTTTTCCAATTCTTTGAAGAATGTCATTGGTAACTTGATGGGGATGGCATTGAATGTATAAATTACCTTAGGCAGTATGGCCATTTTCATGATATTGATTGTTCCTATCCATGAACATGGACTATTCTTCCATTTGTTTGTGTCCTCTTTTATTTCATTGAGCAGTGGTTTGAAGTTCTCTTTGAAGAGTACCTTCACATGCCTTGTAAGTTGGATTCCTAGATATTTTATTCTCTTTGTAGCAATTGTGAATGGGAGTTCACTCATGATTGGGCTCTCTGTTTGTCTGTTATTGGTGTGTAAGAATGTTTGTGATTTTTGCACATTGATTTTGAATCCTGAGACTTTGCTGAAGTTGCTTATCAGTTGAAGGAGATTTTGGGTTGAGAAAATGGGATTTTCTAAATATACAATCATGTCATCTGCAAACAGGGACAAATTGACTTCCTCTCTTCCTATTTGAATACCCTTTATTTCTTTCTCTTGCCTGATTGCCCTAGCCGGAACTTCCAACACGATGTTGAATAGGAGTGGTGAGAGAGGGCATCTCTGTCTTGACAACTTTTCTCTCTTTGCACTGTTACAAACACTTTGTTTAGCCTTCTCTTTGTTGCTCGTCACTTACATATTAAATTCTTCTCATTTGTTCTGAGACAATTAAAAACCTATGCCTGTTAGCAGTGATGCAGTCATTAACATAAACAAATTTGGTCTCTGGTCATCTAGCTGATATAGAATGCGCTTATATTAATTTTTGAGAGTAGCATGTCAATTCTTTTAGAGAGAAGTCATATATTCTCATAGAGAAGCACTAACTAATGGATTACTATATGGTGAGAATCATGTCAATGCCCATCCGTGTGAGGTCCTTACTAGATCCTAAGCAAGAACTTTCCTCAGTACTGCTTTTTTTTTTTTAAATCATAATGACACATTGCTGTGGCATCTAGTAAAGCTAGATGTGTCGTGGCCCTGCCCCCAAGCCCCAACAACCCCTATCCTGACTTCTGCGCCTCTGTCTTTTAGAGGTCTCCTGCTTGCAGAAGGACCTGTTGCTTCATGCAGTCCTCCTATATTTTGCCTCCCATCTTGAGGCAGGGAAGCCCAATAGTAGCTATTACCCTGCCACTATTGACTTGGCAGACTGCCAGATTTTACCAGCATTGAGCCAATCAAGTCCTGGGCAGCCAGTGTAGGCTCAAATAAGAGGGGACAAAAGGCAATCACAGGAGTGGGCTACAGTCCTTAAATACAGGTCAAAAAAATAAGTACAGTAGTAAGGACTGGCAAGTGGGGAGAGGTGAGAGGTTGGGTCAACTGCCTACTGAGTTGGTTCACTTAAAGCTCTGAGCAGGAAGCACTATTCCTCTTTCTCCAGGCTTTCTATAGTGGGAGCAGTAGAGCCTAGGCTTTCTTTAAAAGCCCTGATTCCTTAAGGGAGAATACAGTGGCTGGGCCCCATGACTCTTCTTCCAACTCATATCCTCATCATTGTACTAAGCAGGAGAGCAGATTGTGTCCCCTTGGAAATTCAGAACTTCTTGTGCCATGTGTCTAGTTCATCTTCTTAAAATCGTAAGTCTGGGATGCAAATAAGCAGTTAATTGTTTGGAAGAGAGTAGATGGAACATGGGATAACCCATGAAGGCAGAAATCAGATGGTGGTGGAATCTCATAAGGTTAGGAAGTTTCCAGGTGTCTTCCGTTATCAGCAACGAATTTGTCTGTTCAAGGAGAGAGGCCAGATAATGTTTTCTGCTCGTATGTTCTTTCTTGTTTCCTGGTTCTGAGAAAAATAGGCTTTGAATTACTTCCTGCACGTTGGAGTGGATCATAGGTTCTCCATTAATGAGAGATGATAGAGGTGATGGTGGCACTTACAGGTGTGGGAAACAGTAGCAGAATCCACAGTTATTGTAAATTAGTATTCTGGACGAAGTACAGTAATTGGCTACAATTACTAGTCAACATGACAGTGATCTTTGGATGTATCATCTATTTTTCCAGTCTTCAGCCTCTTCAGTTATTAAAGTCTTTATTATCTATCATTAACTTTCAATTGATTCTTCTTATAAATTCAAGTATGTTGAGACAAACTAAATCCCCAACAGTTGGTGGATTACTGAAATAAATTATGGAAGTTTACAACAAAATTGTTATAATATGCTCCAATTTTTGTGAGAAAACAGTTTGTGTATTTGTATGCATAAAAAAGAATCAGAAAAACTTTCCACCAAGTTGCTGACAGTCATTATCTCCCTCACTTCATTAAGGTCTCTGCTCAAACGTTCTCCCTCAAAGTTTTTCCCTAGCCAGTCTTTTTAAAAAGAAATCCTCTTTATCCCCATTCCAGATCACCTTCTAGTCTCTTATCTTGCTTTATTTTTCTTATTAGTCTTTCCTCCTCCATGATATTGTTTCTTTATCTGTTGAGTAATTTTCTCCCCCTGGAGTGTGTAGCTCACAGGAAGAGATTTTGACTTTCTCGTTTACCGCTATATCCCTAGTGCCTAGAACAGTGTCTGGAGCCCAGGAAATGCTTGCTGCAGTAATGAGTAAATAAATAAATGAAAGAAATTGTGTAAGTGGAAAATACTGCTAGCACAGTATTAGAAAAGTGGTGCTTCCTTGGGGGTCAGAATAGGTTCATGGTTCAACTGGTTTTGTCTGCTGATTAAACAGCATGTCTAACCCATAGGGAAGGATTCCCTAAAGGAAGGATTTTCTGAGAATATAAGGATCTGTTATGTTTTGAATTTTACACAGCTGGGGTACCAAGGTGATAAGCCATTGTGATACCCACTTGAATTCCAAAAAACTGGAAAAACTAAACCTGTGACTCCCAGTCTTTGAAGGGTCATCCTATGAGTGTGAAGCTACTGTATGGTGAACAGTGTGGGCCAGCAGGTCTCTCATCTTCTGCAGCACTAGGGCTACATAGGCACATTTCCTGATTGACTGGAGTTTCCTTCAAGCCTTTGGAAACAGAGATAGGGCAGCTGTGTCAGAGGCATGTAAACCAGAGCAACTCCATCTTGAATAGGGGCTGGTTAAAATGAGGCTGAGACCTACTGGGCTGCATTCTCAGACAGTTAAGGCATTCTAAGTCACAGGATGAGATAGAAAGTCAGCACAAGATACAGGTCGTAAAGACCTTGCTGATAAAACATGTTGCAGTAAAGAAGCCGGCTAAATCCTACCAAAACCAAAATAGCCACGAGAGTGACCTGCCCTGCTGGAAGTATTTATGAGTTATTCTTTTGATGAATTCTTGATCCCTTGTGAATATTTCATACTAATTAGCCTTTTTCTTTTGATTGCATGTATGAAACACAAATATATTTCCCTAGTCATGCAATTATATGGTATAAATGAAAAATTCAAGGCCGGGCACGGTGGCTCAAGCCTATAATCCCAGCACTTTGGGAGGCTGAGATGGGCGGATCACGAGGTCAGGAGATGGAGACCATCCTGGCTAACCCGGTGAAACCCCGTCTCTACTAAAAAAATACAAAAAACTAGCGGGGCGTGGTGGCGGGCGCCTGTAGTCCCAGCTACCCGGAGGCTGAGGCAGGAGAATGGCGCAAACCCGGGAGGCGGAGCTTGCAGTGAGCTGAGATCCGGCCACTGCACTCCAGCCTGGGCCATAGAGCGAGACTCCGTCTCAAAAAAAAAAAAAAAAAAAAAAAAAAAAAAAAAAGAAAAGAAAAAAAGAAAAATTCAAAATACCGTTAAGCCTTAACGGTCTTCAAGGAACTAAAGGTCACAAAACTTACCTGTATCAGAAGAAAAGAAAAATCAAATTTGCTCTAGATGTTTCCAGGCACTGCAGTAAAGAAACAGGTTCTAGAATGCTTGTCACCTACGGAGAATATGTGTTTCTTCTTTACTCTTTCCTATGCTGAGGTGGGCCACTAAGGTGAGTTTTATGTGATGACTAACTTGCAAAAACTCCTTCCCAAGTCTCTTTCCTTCCCCTTTGGCTTTTTAAGTTGGGATTCAGGAAAAGAAACTGCCATGTTGTAAAAATTTTTTTAAACACAGTAATTGTGTTGATCTCACAAAGTCTAATCAAATCACAGGTACGAAGAAGCCTGGAAGAACTTCATTAATACAGTGTACTGCTTGGGAATTGATCTATAGTGAAACTTGGGGAAACATGGGGAAACATTTCAGTTCATAGGATGGTAATGAATGTTCATGCATTTCAGTTGATAAAGCATTATCACCAATGCTGGAATAGGGAATGGGAGACAATGACCAAAAACATCCTCATGTAGCTTTGTATATTTCTATTTCTTTATGGTTTGAGCCAAAGGCATTTGAAGAAATGCTATTCAGATCTTCAATGTAACATTTCCTAGAAAAATGAGATCGATTTTTATCTTAATAAAAAATGTTTGAAGATATTCTTTTCCTTTTTTTTGCTAATTACATTAGCAAAAAAGAGTTTATATCAGCAAATATTAGTAAATACTCCATTTTCTTGTTAATCAGCAATTCTTTGAATACCAGTGAATCTAAACTCTATTCATATATTTTTTAGTCCATTTATATTTCTTCTTTGGTAAATTTAATGAATATAATTTCTATATTTTTCTATCTTTTTTCTTTTAAGATTTTAAAATATGATCAATGGAAACCATTTTTTCCTCTCACATATTTTTCCAAAATTTTCTCCCATTTTGTTATTAGCTTTTAAAAATTACAGATTTGTCTTTTATTTTAATTTTTATGAAGTAAAATGTAGTTTTCTTTATACTTACAGGCTATTATGTCATGCTCATAGTCTTCCCCATCTCAAGATTAGAGATTTATTCTTCTACAGTATTTTTTTTTTCTGATGAGTTTAGGTTCTTATTGAACTGTTTGATATTTTCACAGTTTGTTTGTGATATATGGTGTGAAGTAATACTCTAATGTAATTTTTTTTTTTTTTTTTTTTTTTTTTTTTTTTTTTTTTTTTTTTTTTTTTTTTGGTGCTAGATCACCATGTGTCTCTGTCTATTGTGTAGACCAAGTCATCCTTCCCTATCGTATTGAAAAAATGTCACCATACAGTATTCTCAGTATGTATGTGTTTGGGCTGTATTGTGGATCTTTATCTTCTGCTCCACTAATGCTTCTTTATATTCAGATATCAAAACCACACTGTTTAATTATTGTAGCTTTTAAGGATTGTTGAAATTTCCCTTGAATAGCCTCCAATTATTACTCTTCTTTTTCTATAGAGTCTATTAAGATAATCTTTTGCTTGACTTTTCTATCAAGTTTACTCTCATAGATGAAATTAGGAGTATTTTCACAGTTCCAAAAAATAAAATTTTATTAAATGTATCAATTAATTATGGGTTAATTGACATCTTTATAACAAAGAATGACTCCATTTATTCACTTTTTTGGTATCTCATGGTGAAATTTTCTTCACATGGGCTCACAATTTTTGTTGTTAATTTCTAGTTACGTATTTTATTATTACGGGCAATGTTATTTTTTCCACTATATTTTCCAAATTATTATTGGCATATTAGCTAGTTAATAGTCGTATGTATTTCATTTACATATATGCTATATGGAAAACTATATATATATGTTATACTTTTAATAGTTCATACACAATGTAATTTCAATCATTTGCTAAACCTTCATTTATTCTAAATACTTCATGGATTCTCATATCAGTCCAAGTAAAGAATCAAAGAACCAAAATGATAACATCATATAGTTTCTCCCTTTCTTATAAATATTCTTATTTTTTTTCTCATTTACTGAGTTGCCTTGTATTTTCAGAACAATTTCCAATACAAGTGGTGACTGCAATTTTTTTTTGGTGTATCATCCTTGAATATGATGCTGGCTCTTGTTCTGAGGAGCATACTCTATATCACACTAAAGAAATATTCTTATCTTTCTAGATAGCTTTGTATGCATGTATGCTTGTGTGTGTGTAGTCAGAAAATAATTTATAACAAATAATGATTTATTGACTGCATTCTTGAAATCTATTAAGATAATAATATGGTTTCCTCATTTCATTTATTTCTGTGATGGATGGTATTAGCAGATTTTCTATTTGAACTATATTTATATTTCTACATTAAAGTTTTATTGGTGGTGATATATATAAAGGTTGGATTCTGTTTCTTAAAATTTTGTTTAGAGCTTTATATTTAAAATTATAACTAAGATTATTGTAACTAAGATTGGTTTGCTGCTTAATTTTTTGTACTATGTCAAAGTTATGCTATCTTTGCTATCAGGTTGATGAAGAAGTTGCCCTATTTACTTTATACTCTGGACAGTGTACATAATATAGTAACTATTTGTATATTGAAGGCTAACACCAATTTGCTAGGCAATCATGTGAGGCCAGTTTTTTTTTTCTTGGAGATAATTTTTATTTATTAAACAGTTCATTTTATAGGCTTTATATGTTTATGCATGTCAATTTATTATTTTATTTTGAAGGTTATTCATTTATATGAGTTTGAAACATTTTAATCTAGCATTATGTATTAAACTAATATTACCTCATAAATGTTTTATCTCTATCAAAAAGACAATCCCTTTGTTCTTTATTAATTTTGTATATTGTGCATTGTGCATTTTGTATATTGTGCATTATATAGCTTAATTCTATTTTAGATTAATAGCAGAGCTAGTTCAACCAGTTCCCAGCAGCTTGCACCAGGATATAAATCAATGCACTGCTTCAAGAGAGACTTACAAAAGCAAACAGTTAGTGAACATCAACAGTGTGTTTAGTGACTTAGTCAATTTATATTCTTGCATAAACTTCTTGTCATACAGTATATAAGAAACAATTAATTTGAGAATGCAGGCTACACTGAGCTTAAGCTAAATTAATAAGCTAGAGTCTTGCTTATTTTACTTACTTTATGCTCCCTAAAGAATCAGCTCTTAGATTCATTTATCAAGCCTACAATTTTTGGTTTATAAATTCATTAATTTCTACTTTTATTTCATTTTTTATCCTTAGGTTGGATTTCTCGTCTCTTGAGTTTTTATTTATATTATTTATTATCCTTTATCTTTGTTTTACGATAGTAAGTGTTCCTCTAATTACTAATTTGGCCAAGTCTCATAGTGAATTTTTAAGGTACAGTGTTCTTATGCTCATTATTCTCTAAATTGCCTGTAGTTACAGTTAAGATTTGTCTCCTTTGGTTTGAATTACTTGCCAGCATTTTCTTTCAAATTATGTCTTGTTTTATTTTGTTTTACTTTTGCCATTAATTTCTAATCATTCCCATGTAATTGTCAAAATTGCCTGAATGATTTTAATTTACTGATTATTTATTGAGACTTTCTTTAAAGCATAGCAGATTATCAATTTTATATACACATGTCATGAATTCTGGAAAAGAAGGTACTTTTTCTAGGGTATTAGATTCAGTATATATTTATTTTCCATGTTATTTAATTTTTTTAATTTTTAATTTTAATTTTAATTTTTTATTATACTTTAAGTTCTAGGGTACATGTGCACAATGTGCAGGCTTGTTACATATGTATACATGTGCCATGTTGGTGTCCTGCACCCATTAACTCATCATTTACATTAGATATTTCTCCTAATGTTATCCCTCCCCTTTCCCCCCACCCTACAGCAGGTCCTGGTGTGTGATGTTCCCCACCCTGTGTCCAAGTATTCTCATTGTTCACTTCCCACCTATGAGTGAGAACATGCAGTGCTTGGTTTTCTGTCCTTGCGATAGTTTGCTCAGAATGGTTTCCAGCTTCATCCATGTCCCTACAAAGGACATGAACTCATCCTTTTTGATGGCTGCGTAGTATTCCATAGTGTATATGTGCCACATTTTCTTAATCCAGTCTATCATTGATGGACATTTGGGTTGGTTCCAAGTCTTTGCTATTGTGAATAGTGCCACAATAAACATACTTGTGCATGTGTCTTTATAGCAGCATGATTTATAATCCTTTGGCTATATACCCAGTAATGGAATGGCTGGGTCAAAGAGTATTTCTAGTTCTAGATCCTTGAGGAATCGCCACACTGTCTTCCAAAATGGTTGAACTAGTTTACAGTCCCACCAACATTGTAAAAGCATTCCTATTTCTCCACATCCTCTCCAGCACCTGTTGTTTCCTGACTTTTTAATGATCGCCATTCTTACTGGTGTGAGATAGTATCTCATTGCAGTTTTGATTTGCATTTCTCTGATGGCCAGTGATGATGAGCATTTTTTCATGTGTCTATCTGCTGCATAAATGTCTTCTTTTGAGATTTTGTATTATCTGTTAAGAACTAAAATAGTTCTTGTGGCGTTAGGCTAATCCTTTATTTCTATCAATATCTGTTTTAAATTTCAGTCAAACTTACCCTCATATATCTTGATTTTATTATTCAGTACACAATTCTGACTGACATATCTCCACTGTGGAGTAAACTCTTTACTAACATAGAATGACTTGTAAATTATTAAACTTTTTGCATATATTCTACTTTATTTATTTTCTGAAATTTATTTTGTTTACATTCATTCACGTATTTTACCCAAGCCTTTATTATACCTTTCCTGAGTCATTTTTATTATAGTATATCTCCTGTAAACAATATGTAGCTAGATTTTTAAAATACATTTCTTTCAAATATTTCACAAGTAAAGAAAAAATATGATCAATAATTCTTGATTGACCTTTGCAACTAGGCAAGATGAATTGATTAGCACAATGCCACTTCTCAGTACCTTTCCCTCCAATCTCTTGGTATTTGTTGGAATTTGGGATTTTACACTTTTAAAAAAATAAATTATAAGTATTCTACGTAATCATCTCTTAAAAAACTGTTAATACCATTTACATACTATTTGAGACTGGATTTAGAACAATTAAAATAAAAATATTTGAATTGCTTCACTGTTTACTATTATTTTACCTATATCTGAAGCATAATTAGTTGCTATTAGTAGTAACTAATAGTTCAGTATTGTTTTATTTTTAGTTGTAAGTTTAGTTTTAGTAAAAATAATTTACTAAAGAGTACACTACTTAATTATTTAGTAATACATAGTGTTAGTGTACCATGAATTTTCTGTTTTTATTCTTTATTTTGATTGATATATACTTTAAAATCAGTTTTGTTTTAATTGAAGTAGCACCCATACAAAAGAGTGCTAAAAATATACTTGTATAGTACAACAGATTATCACAAAACAAATATCCTTATAATTACTACCTAGGTTAAGGAATAAATTATTTTCAGATCTTAGAAGTTCCTTTCAAGCCCCTGGTATGCACTATCCCCTTTTTTTGCTCCAATAGTGACCACATTTTAATCTCTATAGCTATAGCATAGTTTGAGAGATTTTGAACTTTTAGCAAATGGAATTAAGTAGTATGTTTTATTTTATGTGTGGCTTCTTTCACTCAAAATTTATGTATTGAGGTATGAAACTGTAGGTAATTTGTTTTTACTGCTTCACAGTATTCCAATGTATAAATATGCCACAATGTGTTACACATTCTACTGTTTGAGTTGCTTCCAGTTTGTAGCACCTATGATAAACGCTGCCATAAATATTCTTTTATATGTCTCTGGGTACATGTTGGCAAGCATTCCTGATTAATATGCACCTCTATGTAAATTTCTTTTTACTTTCTTGATTTATTTTGAGCTGCAAAGATTTAAAAATTTTATTCGGTCTAATTTTAATTTTCTTTTTCTTTTATTGCTTATGTTACTGGTGGAGGGTGTCCAGGTTCTTGGCATTTTGGACAAAGAATTGGACAAAACATACAAACAAAGCAAAGAAAGAATGAAGCCACAAAAGCAGAGACTTACTGAAAACAGAAGCACACTCCAGAGGGTGAGAGTGGCCCAAGCAAGCAGGTCAAGGGCCCGGTTGCAGAATTTTCTGGGGTTTAAATACCCTCTAGAGGTTTCCATTAATTACTTGCTGTATGCCATATGTAGGTGAAGAGGCTAAAGTGAAGTCACAAAGTCATTTACTTGGTGTACGCCCTGTGTAAATGAAGATGATATTTCCTGTCATAGCTGAAGTGTTTTCATTTGATTTAGTTCTAGGAAGTCCTTAGGTTCCCTGCCTTCAGGCCCTATTCTCCTGCCTCATTTCCTGCCTTAAAAGTAGTGATCCCCATAAATTGTTACGGGAGGCAGAGGCACGGATGGTCTTCTGTACTGCTTCATGCTGCGTTGGAGCATAGTCCCTACCTACTGGGGATCACAGAACCCTTGCCCTGCTTTTTCTAGTGGAGTCAGGGTAACGCCTCAATAACCAGTGGTGGTGTCTTCACCTGGAGCTGGCTGGAACCCTTGTCGCATGATCATCTGAAGATTTATTGTCTTTAGGCAAGAAGAAATGAATTTGGTTACAAGATTTAATGGGAACTTCAGGAGGCAGATACCTATACTGTCAGGAATTTGTTATAGAGATTTGCAGGAGAAAAACAAAACTTGGTCTGTTCTAGGATCTATGTGTTTCCTTAAAGTCTCAGCATAAGCGACTCCGTTTTGGTTTGGTTTGGTCTGTTGGGGCCTAGTGCATGAGCTCAGTCCGAAATAATGGCCTCTCATAATTTTGTTTAAAAAAATTCTCCCTTTTTTGGTCCGGTTCTCACTTAGATGAGAGTGCAACCAAAACTTAGGACCTTAGCCCCACTCTCAGTTACCATCATTTTAGGTTTCTGGTCTCAGCATGTCATTCATAGGTTACGGTGTTCCCCTGGTCACACATTTCTTTCAGCTCTTGTCATTCCAGTTGAAGCAAGACCATTTGACATTCTAGAGATGGCTGCATGCAAACATTTAAAACCTTTGAGAGAATACAGCATGCCAGGGAGCCTATTATTATTACTATCAGGATGAGTGTTCCCATAAACCAAAACACCTAAAATCAAACAGATCAAAGGGTGACCTAGATAAAGAGTCTGCTCACTTAACTGAGGACTCTCTGCATTAATCCCCCACAACTGAATTTCTATAATCCTCATTTGATGTATTTATCCATAGGCCACAGTGCCAGCAGTTGCACAGATACTTCTCTGTTCAGCCAATTCTATTATAACATTCACAAAATAATTTAAAGTCTGTTATGTGACTATAGCCTTTATAATAGAATCTGGTATAGAGCCTATCATGAGGGACACATTTCTAAAAATTACTTCTTTTACTCCAAACTGTGGAGCATATACTGAGACATATTAGAATTTTAGAAATCCCATACAATTTTGGAACATATATTAATATCATTCACTAAAATATAATCTGAAGATAATTAAATATTTTTTTTTATTTTGACCATACTTCCCATGTAACAAAACTTGTCAAATAATCCTGATTGCCTCTCTTTTCAATGTTTCAGGGGCCCTCTGTAGCACTGCAAAGTTAGAGGTCAGAAAAGTCTATTTTAAAGCGGAAATTTGATTTTGGGAAGCCTATTAAATACGTTAAAGATTTACAAGAATTTACATTCCCATGCCTTCTTATAATCTTTTACCATTCATTCAACTAGTTTGCTCAGAGAGAGGGGGGCCAGAAGTATGATTGGTAAGAAATTCTTACCCTATTGCTGGCATGTCAGGTTTCTGGGTTCCCTGTCCATGAGCAGCCCTTGCAACCCTGCTCAACTGTATGCAGACAAACACATTGCCATGAATTAAGAATATTCACAAGTAGTTTACAAGCATCGGAGAAATTAGGCAGAGAGAGAAATATGACTCAAATTCTTTTTATGAAAGTATACTCAACACATGTAAAGTATCAGGAATCCTAATTTCCAAAAATTTAGTTTAAGGTTAGAAAGTTGATATGATCCATCAATTTCTGCGGGCCTGACAAAAGTAGTCTAGGAATTCCAGATAAATGAAACAAATGATGACTTGCTAGAAATGCATGGGAAACAAAATGGCTATTCATAGAACCAAATAAAAGCCTTCCACTGGAAACTAAAACAAAAAAATAGGGCTTTATATATATGCATATGTAAGCAAAACTCAGGAGAGTAAACAGCAAACAAATGAAAATTAGAAGCACAAACAAACAGCAAACCAACCCTAAATTTTTTCTACTCAATCTACCCTGGAGGCTACAGTGTAACCCAGGGCCCCCTAAAACCTGCATAATGAATATTTTATTCCTGATACACAATTCAATATCCTTAAGTCCACCAATATCACCATACATCCTGTGCAATCAAGAAATTCACACTAGGCATACGCCCAATAAGTATTCCAGTGCCGGCACTATTCATGCAAAATGGTAAACATAGTGTAAAGCAATGCAAGTATGTATGTGAAATTTGGCTCCACACTAAATCAGGCTTTATGTTTAACTATACTTAAAAAAGAATTTCCAAACTGCCAACAATATTTCTTATTTTGCTTTAATCAAGACTAAGAGCTTTATGAAAATGTTAATTAGCCAAATGTCTCCAATTCTCTATCAGGCTTTAAATAATATTTTGTTATTTAAACTTCTTTTTTTTTATCTTTCTCCCCTCCTTACTGGGTCCTTACTACATTGTTTCATAAACACCCTTTATAAATCTGTAATTTGAACTAATTTTTAGATAATTTCTGAATTAGACAAAATTATTCTTTTTTTCACAAATAAAAGAACCCTTTCTGGCACATTTTGTCTACAGAATTATGTGTTAACTAGAATTCTTATTCTTAGTAACCTAAAACTTTAGTGGAACACAAAAAGCAAGAAATCTTGAACTCTCAGATCTGAGCATTTATAGATAGGAATAATTCCACAATTTCAGAAATGTATTTCCCCCTATTACAGCCCTTTCTGAATTGGAAATGACCCAGATATTCCATGGGCATCAAAAATAATTTTAGGATTTTAATTTACACAAAAAGTTTACCAAAAACATTTATCCCATTTACACGTACTCAATTCTTTCATTTTCTTAACAGTTTATCTGGATTACTTCTGTAAACAGAGACAGTAGACACTATCATTTAAAGTTAGTCATTTCCTTGTTAGCCGTGTGTTTTTGTTTTTGTTTTTGTTTTTTGAGATGGAGTCTCACTCTGTCACCCAGGCTGGAGTGCAGTGGCGCGATCTCGGCTCACTGCAAGCTCTACCTCCCAGGTTCACGCCATTCTCCTGCCTCAGCCTCCTGAGAGCTGGGACTACAGTTATCCGCTACCACGCCCGGTTAATTTTTTGTATTTATAGTCGAGATGGAGTTTCACTGTGTTAGCCAGGATGGTCTCGATCCCCTGACCTTGTGATCTGCCCACCTTGGCCTCCCAAAGTGCTGGGATTACAGGCATGAGCCACTGTGCCCAGCCGTTAACCATGTTTTTAATAGCCAGTGAACATGAGGTACTCCCCTTAACCTAAGTAAGAGTCTTAATGTTGAATACGGAGGTAATTTTGCCAATAACTCAGAAGATTTAGCTAACATTAAATTACTCTCATTTGTCAAAAAAAGGCATGCAAACCAAGATCATTTTGTTTTGGCTGGGTTTTTAGTTTTATAACCTTCTGTGCCAAACCCTGATGCCTCAAAATATCTAGCAGAGACAAATATAAATTCCAGACAAAAATGTATGCTGACAATTCTGAGGGCATTTCTATTTTTATTTTACCAATAATTTTAAAACTAGCTAGTTTAGTAAAGCTAAACTTAAGTCACATGAACTTGAAAATTGCTTAGAATAATTTACTTAATTTATGAGCACTCTTTTACTTGTAAGCCAATTTGGTAGACACAACGTGTAACAACAAGTGTACATATAAATAAACATATCTAGACATGTATAGACACACACACAGACACACACACGAAGATCCAGTGGCTTTTATGTTGAAACCATAGTCATGAGCTAGCAATACATGCTCACCGGTTTTACTTGGTTTGCCCCAATAGGTAATCCAGTGAAAGCTGTGAACCAAAATTTCAGGTAAAGCTGTTTTCATGGCAATTTGATTTTTAAAGACAAATGCTCCCCAGATTCCATAGAATACTGGGGCCAAACAGCACCAAAGGAGAACATCACATAGGAACCAGGCCTGACCCTGCTTAGAACAGCAACACCAAAGCCTGGATACATGCAACTTCATCCCACTTTCCCATTCAACAGCAAACTCCAGATTCCAAACAATATTGGGGCCAAACCATATTGCAACTGTGAGAGAAAATTCTAAGGAGGGCTTAGTAGTAGGCCTCAGAACCTCCACTGAGGGTGTCCCCATTGGAGATGTTAAGGTCCAGAGGATCCCCTGGGGCATCCCCCCATGGAGTCCAATCTTAGAGTGTCAGACATCTGGGACCTTAGGGGGCATTGGTGCCACTTTGCATGTTTTCCCTCCAGAGGTGATGACCTACTATGAGCTTCCCTTTTGTCCTTGGATGAAGGCTTCAACTTCCAGCATCCTTATAATTTGATTAGGCCATGCTTTTCCATGCTTCCCATTCCACTAGATAGGAACTGGAGGTTGGGTGGGTTTATTTTGTCCTTAGCCAGTTGGATGGGGTGAGGGAACAATTTAGCATAAGAAAAGAAGGTTTAAGTTGCCTGAAACACCTGAGAGTTCACCCTGGAGGAGCTGCGCCAGACATAGGTATTAGGGACTGAAACTGGAATAGATAGAAAAGAGACCTTCCCCCTTCCAGGTGGGGCAACTATCCCCATTCAGGCAACACTAAAGAGAGTCCCTGGCCAGAAACCTACTGTTGCTTCAGTGTTTAGGTACTGTCTACCAAGGGTCCCGAGTTGGTAAGGAAAAGAGAGAGAGAGAGAGAGAGAGAGAGAGAGAGAGAGAGAGAGAAAGAGAGAGATTCTCCCATATGGAGCAGAAAGAAAAAGGAAAAAAAACCCTCAAACTTTGGGCTTACCTCCTCGCTGGCTTGCCAAAATATGTTACCAGTGGAGGGTGTGCAGTTTCTTGGGGTTTTGAACAAAGAATTGGACAAGGAGGCCAAGGTGGGCAGATCACAAGGTCAGGAGATTGAGACCATCCTGGCTAACATGGTGAAATCCTGTCTCTACAAAAAAATTATATAAAAAAATTAGCCAGGCATGGTAGTGAGCACCTGTAGTCCCAGCTACTCAGGAGGTTGAGGCAGGAAAATGACTGAACCCGGAAGGTGGAGCTTGCAGTGAACTGAGATGGCGCCACTGCACTCCAGCCTGGGCGACAGAGTGAGACTTGGACTTAAAAAAAAAAAAAAAAAAGAATTGGACAATATGCACAAATAAAGCAAAGAAAGAATGAAGCAACAAAAGCAGAGATTTACTGAAAACAGAAGCACAGTTCACAGGGTGGGAGCAGGCCCAAGCAAGAGGCTTAAGGGCCCAGTTACAGAATTTTTTGAGGTTTAAATACCTTCTGGAGGTTTCCATTGGTTCCTTGGTGTATGTCCTCTGTAAATGAAGAGGCTAAAGTGAAGTTACAAAATCATTTACTAGATGTACACCCTATGTAAATAAAGAGGATGAAGTAAAGTTACAGTCATTTACTCAGTGTATGCCCTGTGTAAATGAAAAAGATAATTCCTGTCATTGCTGAAGTGTTTCCATTTGATTTAATTATAGGAAGTCCTTAGGTTTCCTGACTCCAGGCCCTGTTCTCTTGTCTCGTTTATATTGTTGTCATCATATCTAAGAAATTATTGCCCAACCCAAGACATGAAGATTCACTCCTACTGGTATGGCTGCCATAATTTCTTCTTTAACCCATTGGCTATTTAGGAGTATGTAGGGTTTCCCAGGCAAGATGGCTAAATAGGAACAGCTCCGGTCTGCAGATCCCAGCGAGCACCTGGGAAGTGCAAGGGATCAGGGCTCTCCCTCCCCTAATCAAGGAAAGCTGTAAGGGGTTGTGCCATTAGGGATGGTGCTATCCAGGCTAGATACTACACTTTTCCCATGGTATTCATAACCCACAGACCAGGAGATTCCCTCAGGTGCCTACACCACCAGTGCCCTGGGTTTCAAGCACAAAACTGGGAGGCCATTTGGGCAGACACTGAGCTAGCTGCAGGAGTTTTTTCATGCCCCACTGGCACCTTGTACCCCAGTAAGATAGAACTGTTCACTCCCCTGGAAAAAGGGCAGAAGCCAGGGAGCCAATTGGTCTTGCTCAGCAGATCCTACCCTCACAGAGCCCAACAAGCTAAGATCTACTGGCTTGAAATTATCGCTGCCAGCATAGCAGTCTGAAGTCAATCTGGGATGCTCAAGCTTGGTGCAGGGAGGGGAGTTCACCATTACTGAGGCTTGAGTAGGTGGTTTTCCCCTCACAGCGTAAACAAAGCTGCCAGGAAGTTCGGACTGGGCAGAACCCACTGCAGTGCTGCAAAGCTGCTGTAGCCAGACTGCCTCTCTAGACTCCTCCTCACTGGGCAGGCCATCTCTGAAACAAAGGCAGCAGCCTCAGTCAGGGTCTTATAGATAAAACTCCCATCTCCCTGGGTCAGAGCACCTGGGGGAAGGGGCACATGTGGGTACAACTTCAGCAGCCATACATTCCTGCCTGCCAGCTCTGAAGAGAGCAGCAAATCTTCCAGCACAGCGCTTGAGCTCTTCTAAAGGCAGACTGTCTACTCTCCTATCAGGGAGACACCTCCCAGCAGGGAGACCCATTGGTGTGCTGTATTCAAGAGACCCATCTCACGTGCAAAGACACACATAGGCTCAAAATAAAAGGATGGAGGAAGATTTACCAAGCAGATGGAAGGAAAAAAAATAGTAGGGGCTGCAACCTAGTCTCTGATAAAACAGACTTTAAACCAATGAAGATCAAAAAATACAAAGAAGGGCATTACATAATGGTAAAGGAATCAATGCAACAAGAATAACTAACTATCCTAAATATATATGCACCAAATACAGGAGCACCCAGATTCATAAAGCAAGTTCTTAGAGACCTACAAAGAGACTTAGACTCCCACACAATAATAGTGGGAAACTTTAACACCCCACTGTCCATATTCAACAGATCAATGAGACAGAAAATTAACAAGGATATTCAGGACTTGAATTCAGCTCTGGACCAAGCGAACCTAAGAGACATCTACAGAACTTTCCACCCATATCAACAGAACATACATTCTTCCCAGCTCCACATCACACTTATTCTAAAATTAACCACATAATTGGAAGTAAAACACTCCTCAGCAAATGTTAAGGAATGGAAATCATAACAGTTTCTCAGACCACAGTGCAATCAAATCAGAACTTAAGATTAAGAAACTCACTGAAAATCGCACAACTACATGGAAACAGAGCAGCCTGCTCCTGAATGACTACTGGGTAAATAACGAAATTAAGGCAGAAATAAAAAAGTTCTTTGAAAACAATGAGAACAAAGGCACAATGTACCAGAATCTCTGGGACACTGCTAAAGCAGTGTGTAGAGGGAAATTTATAGCACTAAATGCCCACAGGAGAAAGCAGGAATGATCTAAAATCGACACCCTAACATCACAATTAAAAGAACTAGAGAAGCAAGAGCAAACAAATTTAAAAGCTAGCAGAAAAACAAGAAATAACTAAGATCGGAGCAAAACTGAAGGAGATAGAGACCAAAAACCCTTGAAAACACCAATGAATCTGGGAGCTGGTTTTTTGAAAAGATTAACAAAGTAGATAGACTGCTAGCCAGACCAATAAAGAAGAAAAGAGAGAAGAATAAAATAGACGCAATAAAAAATGATAGAGGGGATATCACCATTGATCCCACAGAAATACAAAATACCATCAGAGAATCCTGTAAACACCTCTATGCAAATAATGTAAAGTAGGAAATCAGAAGAAATGGATAAATTCCAGGACATATACACCCTCCCAAGACTAAACCAGGAAGAAGTCGAGTCCCTGAATAGACCAATAACAAGTTTGAAATTTAGGCAGTAATTAATAGCCTACCAATAAAAATAAAAATAAAAAAATCCAGGACCAGACAGATTCACAGCTAAATTCTACCAGAGATACAAAGAGGAGTAGATACCATTCCATCTAAAACTATTCCAAACAATAGAAAAAGAGGGAATCCTCCCTAACTCATTTTATGAGGCCAGCATCATCCTGTTGTAGAAACCTGGCAGAGACACAACGAAAAAAGAAAATTTCAGGCCAATATTCCTGATGAACATCGATGAGAAAATCCTCAATAAAATACTGGCAGACCAAATCCAGTTCACATTAAAAAGCTTATCCACCACGATCAAGTCGGCTTCATCCCTGGGATGCAAGGCTGGTTCAACATACACAAATCAATAAATATAATCCATCACATAAACAGAACCAATGACAAAAACCACATGATTATCTCAATAGATGCAGAAAAGGCCTTCAAGAAAATTCAACACCCCTTCATGCTAAAAACACTCAATAAACTAGGTACTGATGGAACGTATTACAAAATAGTAAGAGCTATTTATGACAAATCCACAGCCAATATCATACTGAATGGGCAAAAGCTGGAAGCATTCCCTTTGAAAACTGGCACAAGACAAGGATGCCCTCTCTCACCACTCCTACTCAACATGGTATTCGAAGTTCTGGCCAGGGCAATTAGGCAAGAGAAAGAAATAAAGAGTATTCGAATAAGAAGAGAGGAAGTCAAATTATCTCTGTTTGCAGATGACATAATTATATATTTATAAAATCCCATTTTCTCAGCCCCAAAACTCCTTAAGCTGATAAGCAACTTCAGGAAAGTCTCAGAATACCAAATCAATGTGCAAAAATCACAGGCATTCCTATAAACCAATAATAGACAAACAGAGAGCCAAATCATGGGTGAACACCCATTCACAATTGCTACAAAGAGAATAAAATACCTAGGAATCCAACTTACAAGGGATGTGAAGGACCTCTTCAAGGAGAAATACAAACCACTTCTCAAAGAAATAACAGAGGATGCAAACAAATGGAAACACATTTCATGCTCATGGATAGGAAGTATTAATATCAGGAAAATATCCATACTGCCCAAAGTAATTTATAGATTCAATGCTATTCTCATCAAGCTACCATTGAATTTCTTCACACAATTAGAAAAAACTACTTTAAATTTCAAATGGAACCAAAAAAGAGCCCATATAGCCACAAGAATCCTAAGCAAAAAGAACAAAGCTGAAGGCATCATGCTACCTGACTTCAAACTATACTATAAGTCTACATTAACCAAAACAGCATGATACTGGTACCAAAACAGATATATAGACCAATGGAACAGAACAAAGGCCTCAGAAATAACGCTACACATCTACCACCATCTGATCTTCGACAAGCCTGACAAAAACAAGCAATGGGAAAAAGATTCCCTATTTAATAAATGATGTTGGGAAAACTGGCTAGCCATATGCAGAAAACTGAAGCTGGACCCCTTTCCTTACACTTTATACAAAAATTAACTCAAGATAGATTAAAGGTTTAAACATAAGACCTAAAACCATAAAAACCCTAGAAGAAAACCTAGGCAATACCATTCAGGATATACGTGTGGGCAAAGACTTCATGAGTAAAACACCAAAAGCAATGGCAACAAAAGCCATAACAGACAAATGGGATCTAATTAAACTAAAGAGCTTCTGCACAGCAAAAGAAACTATCATCAGAGTGAATAGACAACCTACAGAATGGGAGAAAAATTTTGCAATCTATCTATCTGACAAAGGGCTAATATCCAGAATCTACAAGAAACTTGAAAAAATTAACAACAACAACAAAAAACCCACTAAAAAGTGGGGGAAGGAAATGAACAGACACTTCTCAAAAGAAAACATCTATGCAGCCAACAAACATGAAAAAAAGGTCATCATCGCTGGTCATTAGAGAAACGCAAATCAAAACCACAAGGAGATACCATCTTGCATCAGTTAGAATGGCGATCATTAAAAAGTCAGGAAACAACAGATGCTGGAGAGGATGTGGAGAAATACAAACACTTTTACACTGTTGGAGTGCAAGTTAGTTCAACCTTTGTGGAGACAGTGTGGTGATTCCTCAACGATCTAGAACCAGAAATAGCATTTGACCCAGCAATCCCATTACTGGGTATATACCCAAACGATTATAAATCATTCTACTATAAAGACATATGCACACATATGTTTATTGCAGCACTATTCACAATAGCAAATACTTGGAACCAACCGAAATGCCCATCAATGATAGACTGAATAGTGAAAATGTAGCACATATACACTATGGAATACTATGTAGCCATTAAAAGAATAAGTTCATGTACTCTGCAGGGACATGGATGAAGCTGGAAACCATCATTCTCAGCAAACTAACACAGGAACGGAAAATCAAACACCACATGTTCTCACTCATAAGTGGGAGTTGAAAAATGAGAACATATGGGCACAGGGAGGGGAACATCACACACCGGGGCCTGTCGCAGGGTGGGGGACAAGGGAAGGGATAGCATTAGGAGAAATCTAATGGAGATCACAGGTTGATGGGTGCAGCAAACCACTATGGCACATGTATAGCTATGTAACAAACCTACACGTTCTGCACATGTATCCCAGAACTTAAAGTATAATAATAAAAAATGATAATGATAAAGCATATTATATCACATAAAAAAGAAATTTTGGTGTATATATATCACTATGTATATATATCACAATTCATATATATGTACACCACAAGTTACACACACACACTCACACACACACTCACACTGTGGAATACTATTCAGCCATAAAAAGGAATGAAATAATGGCATTCACAGCAACCTGGATGGAATTGAAGACCATTATTCTAAGTGATGTAACTCATGAATGGAAAACCAAACATCACATGTTCTCACACATAAGTGGTAGCTAAGCTATAAGGATGCAAAATGATACAATGGACTTTGGGGACTTGGGGGGAAAAGGTGGGAGGTGGATGAGAGATAAAAGACTACAAATTGAGTACAGTGTATACTGTTGGGGTGATGTGTGTACCAAAATCTCACACATCACCACTAAAAAACTTACTCATGGAACCAAACACCACCTGTTCCCCCAAAAAGTTATAGAAATCTATATTAAATATTTTTAAATAAAAAAACAAAGGAGTATGTAGTTTAATGTCCATGTATTTGAAAATTTCCCACATTTCTGTTTTGTTGTTGATTTCTAATTTAATTCTGTTGTGGTTTGAGAACATCCTTTGTATGATTTTAATTATTTTGCTTTTGTCGATACTTATATTATGGCCCAGCATATAATCTGTACTAGAGAATATTCTTTATGTGCCTGATTACATATTCTTCTGTTGTTGTGGCATGTTCTATAGATATCAGTTGTATTCAGTTTATTAATATTGCTGTTGAAGTCTTATATATCCTTGCCGATTTACTTTCTAGTTGAATTATCCACTATTGAGAGTTGTATATTGTTGTCTTCAACTATTACTGTTGAATTTTCCATTTCTCCCTTCAATTCTGTCAGTTTTTGTTTAATGTATTTTGAGGTTTTGCTTTTAGATACATGTATGTTTGTTATATCTTCCTGATGAATGTACGCTTTTATCATTGTAAAATGTTGCTCTGTCTGTAGTAACATTTTTGTCTTAAATTTTGTTTTGTCTGACAGTAGCTCTCAAGTGCACACTAGAGTTTCTCTCTCTTAGTTGCTTTGAGGTGCAGCCTAGTATATGCACACAGCCTTCCAGATCCCCGGAAATGAATGTGATCTTAGCAGGGCCAATTTTGATTCTTTTTCTGATTCTCTCTCTTACACTTCTGCATGGTCTCCCACTTCATTTTTTGCTACTAGTTTCATGGAGCTGTTAGCCTTACCTTAATTGCTCTATGAATTTCTCCACAGTCTGTTCCTAATGAGAACACCTCACTCAGCAGAGCCGTGGAGCTGCCTGTCCTTCTGTATTATCCCCTGTACTGGGCAGAAGCTCTGTGGCATTGCACTGGACGTGGGTAAGGTGGTGGCCTGTTTCTCCCAGAATACACTACCATACTACAAGTTGAAGCTATGGGGTAATGGTATCCCTATTTTCTTGGGCTGCTCATCCTGGCCTGAAACCTCTGCTCTAAGGGCAGAAGCTGGGAAGGGGAAGATGGGGGCCCTCTTATGCTTGGCTTGCTGCTCCTGGAGTAGAGCCTCCATCCTACAAGTGAAAGCTAAGTAGAGGAAGAGAGTCCCAGTTTTCTTACCACTGCCACAATAAAGACCTGGGAACTGGGGCTGGGGATGGGAATGAGGCAGGGGGGCTATAGAGGGTTAAAGATATGAGAGATAATAGTGTCCTGTACCTCCTGAGGTGAAACCACAGCCATAGAGCTGAGAGCTAGAGGCAAAAGGAGCTGTGTTATACACCCAGAGTACAGTTTCCAGCACTTAGCTGGGAGTAGGGTAGAAACAGGTTTGGACTCAAATAACTTGGACTTCTGCTATTCTTACCAAGATTTAGTAAATTTTCTTGAATACATACTTACAGATTTTCTGTATAAACTTAAGTCAATTTCAAGAGACTTTACATAGTGGTGTTTTATAATTTTCGTTAGTCAAATTGTTTCACTGGGGAAAGGATTTACTGAGCTTTTCACATAGCCATTCTGAAAGTCCCACTTCTTTTTTTTGGAGACAGAGTCTTGTTCTGTCACCCAAGCTGGAGTACAGTGGCACAATCGTGGCTCACTGCAACCTCCGCCTCCTGGGTTCAAGCAATTCTCATGCCTCAGCCTCCCAAGTAGCTCAGATTACAGGCATGTGCCACCATGCCTGGCTAATTTTTATATTTTTAGTAGAGATGGGGTTTTGTCATGTTGGCCAGGCTGGTTTTGAACTCCTGGCCTCAATGATCTACCCACCTCAGCCTCCCACAGTTTTGGGATTACAGGCATGAGCTACCACACCTGGTCACAAATCAGAATTTCTATTATCAAAGGAAATTTTATATTAGTTGAGAAATGACTGTTTCTGACATAGTCAACCTCTCTGGTCACCATGAAAATGCATGGTGGCAACCATGAAAATGCTTCATTTATGTATTGTTCATTGAGGAAATTGACAACCCCAACTACTATCGTTCTGGATCTACTGTGTTCATGCCAATGCCAATGAGTAACCACAGCAGGGATGTTAGTGCAAGTTTATTTCTGCAGGGTGCAGGACTTCTCCAGTGGGTGACTCCTCAGAACTCACCATTGGCCCTGGCTGAAACTTTCATAGAAGTGATTTTTGGTCTGAGACTCTTCCTACACCTCTTCTTTCTTCTTCCTCTACTTTCACAGGTGTTGTAAATGTATTTTGGTCTGAAAGCTCTTCTCTTTTACTTCTGCTGGCTCCTCCTGTTCTTCACAGATATTCCTCCAATAAAAATCTTGCATGTCTAATCCTATCTTGACATATGTTCTTTGAAGAACCCAAATTAACACACCACTCAAATATTCAAACTTTTCTTTCTCTAAGAAAAGTAAGCAAAGATCCATTCAGTTCCTGCATTCAACTCAAAATTCTGCTGATCTACCTGATGCACAGTCTTTAGAGTAAAGTCTGTATATGGGTTCACCAAATAAGTTATCTTTTAGTTATGGCTCATAACTAAAAGATGAGTTACATGCTTGCACACAAGTAAAATACCTATGTGTCTTAAATATAACTTATAGAAGGTCATTGGTTTAGACTGAGGTACTGCACAAAGCCCATCTATCCAAATGAAAATGGAGTCACTCATGCTGAAGATCTATGTCACGAAGTTGAAACTGAATTGTTTGGCCTTCCAAGAAACTAGGAGAGTGAAAGATGATAGTCTGTAAAAAGAAAATAAATTTTGGGGCCCAAAAATCACTAAGCTAAAGGGGAAAGTCAAGCTGGGAACTGCTTAGGGCAAACCTACCTCCCCTTGTATTCAAAGTCATTCCTCTGCTCACTGAGATAAATGCATATCTGATTGCCTCCTTTGAAAAGGCTAATCGGAAACTCAAATAATGCAACCATTTGTCTCTAGACTACCTGTGACCTGGAAGCCCCCTCAAGGATTAAGTTGTCCTGCCTTTCCAGACAGAACCAATGTACGTCGTATATGTATTGATTGATGTCTCATGTCTCCCTAAAATGTAAAAAACCATGCTGTGCCCCGACCACATTGGGCACCTGTCATCAGGACTTCCTGAGGCTGTGTCACAGGTGCGCATCCTCAATCTTGGCAAAATAAGCTTTCTAAATTAACTGAGACCTGTCTCAGATTTTGGGGGTTCACATTTTGGTAACTACAGAGGGGTTCTGAGTAAAGGTGCCCCGACCTTTGAAAAATCTCTTATTGGTGCTAAGTACCAGCTTGAGATATCTTTATAGCTCAAATCAAAAGGACAACTTACAGAGGCCTGGAAGCACTCCCTCCAAAGAATCTCTGATCTCCCCAAATTTGGCTAGGATATAAAGTTCATTTTGCTGCACATCTCCATGCTTTGTAGTTTTACTTGCTTCCAACACAAGGAAGGCAGTTTTTCCTGCTCCCAAGAAGGCAGGTAACTCCTTTACGGAGTTTGAGTTGCTTCCAACAGGGAAGACGAATTTGAGTTTTTTCCTGCTTCTAGGATGGTAGAGAGCATTCTTCAGCCTGAGACCCATCCCTAGGTAACTGAATCTTGGCGAAAGTTAAGATTAACAACCAGCTGGACTTAATTTCTCCTTACCTTTATAGCACTCAGTAATGGCATAAGTTGGGCCATTGTTTGTTTTCCTTAACTGTTTTGTTGTTGTTGTTGTTGTTTCTGTTTTTGTTGTTGTTTCTGTTTTTGTTGTTGTTTAAGTCTTTTTCCCACTGGGTTTGATCAACTGTATCCAGCGTGATCAAATCCAAAGGAAAGTTCCAAATTATGGGGAACAAGGTCTCTGAAGTGGCTAAATTCCCACATAAACACAAAAAGGTGGTGTGGTGGGTAGAGAAAAATGGCCAGCAAGAAGAAAAAAAAAAAAAAAGGAAAGCTTTTTGACTACTTAAGGGATTTTATTTACATAACAAGGCCACCTTTTTGCTACCCATGCCAAATTGAAAGAGTAATGGCTGTCACCCCACACTGCAGTTTCATAGCTAAGGGTTTTGCCTTTTTTTTTTTCACCAAAAAAGACTGGGTTTGGATCCTAAATCAAGCCCTTTCTGATTTGATACTTGGTACTTCTGAAATAGCAGCAATTTGTACTAGCTGAAATATGGTAATGAGATTTGAGAAGATTTTTTAAAAGGAAATCAACAGTTAAAAGTCAGCTTAATTAAAGCTAATGTCCAAGATGTGTGTGTGTGTGTGTGTGTGTATTTAAAAAGCTTTCATATTTTTCTTTTTGTTTTTTTCTCCTAAGACCTTTTCGTTCTTTTTTTTTTTTTTTTTTTTTGAGCAAAAGGTTTTTTTCTTGTCAGTTGACTGAATTCTGTTTTCTTCATTTACTTCTGCTTTCTCTCCTTTCCGTTGCACCCTCTATTGCATGAGAAACCTAAAATAGCTTATAATAGTCTGGGGTTCCTTAAAGAAAATGGAGAGGGCATCAGACTCTCTTTGGGGGGAAACCTGATTTTCTGCATGGAACCCCAAAAGTGTAAAGAGACAAGTTCATCTCAACTCTTAAACTGCTTGCTTTTGTATTGTGTTACCTGATTTATTGTTTAAAATAGTAACTGCAACAGAGGCTACTCTTGGGTTTGGAAGAGTATAGTTTAGATGTTTACAAATGTCCTTTTTTAAAAAAATACATTGTTTTTAAGTATTCTGTAAAAGCATCAGGTAGTCTAACCTCATAATAATTCTCCCTTTTGGAGACCCAGGATTCAGTGTAGGCACTGCCCAGAGCTCAGAGATCCAGTTAAAAGACAGGTATCCCAATCTAAATAAAATTGTTCTCCTCATACAATTTTATAATAGATTTATATAATTTTATGTTTGATTTGGCATCCATCTTTAATCTCCCTCTAGCACCACCAGACTTTCTCTCTCTGTACCTTGAGATGTAAATTCTGTTATTTAATTTTTCATCTACGCAGATTTAGAACTATTTAGCTGACAACCGCCAGGGTAATGAAACAGGTTATCAAGACTTTGCAAGTCTAAGATAAGAGAGAAGAAAAGAAGGTCTTAGGAATTTATTATTATAAGATGTACTTCTATCAGTATGCCTACTATGTCTATGTATTTATGTGTTGTGTACACAATGTTTCACTACTAAAAATATATAAAAGAGCTCTAATTAATTGGGTTAAAGAAAAATAAGTGCACTTAAATCAAATACTTTATCAGAGAAAAGGAAAGATTAGTCAAATGCTTTTTCAAGTTTACATGACTTAGGTAAAATCTTTAATAAATAAGCTGGCTTTAAAATTGTTGGTAAAGTAAAACTAGAAATGTCTTAAGAATTGCCAGAATACATTTTTCTTTGCATGTATTGATCAAGTAATTTCAAACTTATCCCGCCCAAATACTATAAGCTGTCAAAGTTTGGCATAGGGGTTACAGAACTATAAACCCAGCCCAAAACACAATGATCTTTGCCTGTGTAATTTTTAATAAGTAATACATTGATATTGGTTTAATGAAAATAGCTACATCTTGAATTATTTGGTAAAATTACCATAGCTTCTAATCTTGAGGCTTTTGGCAGTCTACTCCACAGGCTGTAAGGAGTTTTGTTTTGGGAAAAGACTGTTATCTTTTTTTCAAAGCTAAACTATAAACTAAAGTCCTCCCAAAGTTAGTTCAGTCTACACCCAGGAATGAACAAGGACAGCTTGGAGGTTAGAAGCAAGATGGAGTCAGTTAGGTCTTATCTTTTTCACTGTCTCGGTTAATAATTTTGCAATAGTGAGTTTCACAGGTTTAACTGATGACTATTGCACTTTTATAAATAAACTAGGTAAACAATTAAAATAAAATAATTAGGTAAAGGTAATGGGTTAAATACTTGTAGACAAATGTCATAACTAAGTTATATTAAATTAAATAATAAATTAAACTTATATTAAATAATAGATATTTCATTTTACTACTTGGGTATTTTTCAATAAAATACTGTTTGGGTATTTTCCAATAAAAGGTATTGTAGGAAAACTTTCTTTTTAAAAAACAAAATGTGTCCTTTATAAAATGGTGAATCATTTTTGTCTAATTCAAAGCTTATTTAAAGGTTTGTATAAAACAAGGTAAATCAGGAAATAAGAGAGATATAAAGAAAGTTATAGAAATAAAGAGGTATTTCTTGGTAAGAAAGCTTAAAGAGAAATAATTTTATGTGAGAAAGAATCTTGTATGATACATTTAGTCCTAGAATAAAATGACTGGTTGTTTAAGAAACAGACATGTTCAGGACAAACCGGAAAGTCCACACATGTCATGAATGGCCTGTGTAAGTGACAATAAGACAATTTATTTAAAAAAAAAAACAACTTTTATATAATCAAGTTGTCTATAATTAAAGGAAAATTATAATGACCTTTCTAGAGATTGGGCTTGATGTAGAAAAAACACTTATACACTAAAGAATTGACTAGAACAATAAAATTTTATAAAGGGATTGATTTATTCCTATTAAATTATGAGATTTTAATTTATTTTTTAACAACATTTCCTTAAAGGTCTAAAGGAAATGTTTTCTTCCAACATAATATTCTGTGCACTGAAGGTCTTTTCTTTTGCCTTTTGGTAACTTGCCTAATAGATTTTATGTTTCATCAAAATAATTCCTATGCCATTATTATTAAGTTTTGGTTTGCTTAGAAAAAAGCTGAGATAAATTCTTTTAAGGTTATTACATCCATGCATCTTTTGGTATGTGCTTTTAAAGTCCTTGTGACACTGAGTTACAGAGCTTTGACTCCTGGGTCTAAAAAGCAAACCAAGTCCTGGTAAATTTTAAACACTGACAGCAACTACAGCCCCATCTTCAGGCCTGGTAGAAAATGCCAATCAAAATAAACTGCATTTCTGAAACACAGGACCAGAAATTAAAGCTCTTCAACTCCTTAATGCCCAGGAACTATTATGGAAAATGTGGGCATGTGAGATTGTAAGGGCCGATTTTGAGAGATAAAATAAGTTCAGTTTCTCTATAAATTGATCATTAATGTCAAAGGCACAATGATGCAAGACCAGCATGTGGGCCCCTGTGTCAGACTACCAAGGTTTTCTTAAAGCATTAACTGATTCTTTAATAAAAGTTGTAAAAGGTTTATGGAAGCTATATCTTATAATCAATATTAAAATTTTATAGATTGTTTATAAAATTTTGAGAAACAAATTAATTTGGCTTCATGCTGTTTTTGTTAGGGCTTATTGTTTGAAAAATTAAATCTCCTCTCAAAGAATGAAAGTTTTCTCCTTTATTGGAAATCCTTGAGTTATACTTGCTTAAACAAATGACTTATTTTACAATGACATGTGATCCTATTTTGTGATATCAAGTGTTTTAAGCCTTTGATATTTGACAAATTATTCAAAATTAAATTATAAATTATGTCTTTTTCTGAACTAATTAATCCTTTAAAATATTAGGTTCCTGAAAGTCCAAAATGACATATTTGCCTTATTTGATATAAAAATTACACAGAAAGCATTGTCAAATATGAAATGGTATTTGGTTTTCTTTGGGCTGTATTTGTATAAATATGTATTGGCATGTGATCCAAAGCAATGGGAAACTCTTACAATTCTAATATGACTTAGTGTACTTTGTCAGTAATAATTATAATTGTTATGTTAAATTATTGTGTTCCACAGAGGTAACAAATTTCCTTGTCAGTTGTGTCTTTCTATGGTTGCCCTAAGACTTTTTGTCATCAACAGACAATTGTTTGTCTTGTGCTGGCCCTCTTCAGAGGCTGGTTTTATAATTAGCTGTAAAACTCTAATGGGTGCTTTTGAATGCAGGTTTCTCATCACTTTGGAGACTGTGACATCAGGATAGAACAAAAATTTCCAGGACTCATGGAGAGCTGAAATGTTCATGAATATCAAACAGAACAGGAATTAACTGCATGTACTAAACTAATAAAAGACTGAAGTGATTTTTTTGACTTTTTGTTTAAACTGTTGCTGATCCTTTGTTTTGTTTTTCAGTCAAAGAAAGCTTTCTTTTAAGCTATTGACAGTTTTTAACAATTAGGTGTACTCCTATGAACAAAATTTGGAGCATATTTGTTTCTCTCTACCTGATTTCTCCAGGTTTGGAAACTATTTACGAGTATTCTTAACTTATAGCAATATAGTTATTTGCATAAATGTAAGAACAAGCGCATGTGTTCATTTATAACAGGACACAATTGGAGAAATTGGTTATTTTACCAAGGCTTTGACCAGAATGGTGTGCTTTTCTTTAAGGAATCAAACTTTACTTATGGAGCCAATAAAACCCCTTGGGAAAACTGGCCTCATACCTTTGTCTACACAGTCTCTGTACAGGGTTCCTGACCTGTCACGTTCTGACAGGTCCAGAAGCCCCAAGTTATCTTGGAACCTCAAGAGGAGAAGAATTCAACCAACTCATAGGTATTTAATGATACAAATCCATGGATGGGTTTGGCTTTAAAAGAATCTGATCTGAGATTCCATCTATGGAACGAGTTTCCATCAAAGACAACTTTACAAGCCTATGTAAAAAATAATTATTTTTGTGACACTTTATATAAATAATCTGGCCATGTATAATAAAGCAAATTGGTACTCCCATGATTTGCTTTTGGTAAAAATGAAAAACTGGAGAAACAAACTTATGTTTCAAAAACTACAGTATACCTGTTGTTACATTCTAGTCTTGCCTAATATTTTTTAATATTTATTATATTCAACAGTTTGGACTAAATTCTTACTTTTTCTGGCTACAAGTCTCGAAAATAATGTTTTCAAATTTTTTCTTCTTTCTTTTCCTTTCCCTCCCCTTTTTTCCTAACTTGAAATCACTGAAAACTAGGCTGTGCTTTCTTGAAACCTTGTGAACTAAATCTAGACAACTTAAAATTCAGAGGAAAATAACAGCAATCTATTTACATACATAAGCCACTTTCATGTCTGTCTACTGATGAATGGGATCAGAGTAATGTGGCCTATATCAATTTTCCAGGATTATTCCTTTGTTCATTGTTGTTTTTCTCCCTTTCTCCCCATATATTCTCTTCATAGGACATAAGACTTCTCAATCTGCTAAAAATGAGCTTTCCTAATGATATGGAACCTACCCATCTAGGAGTAAATCATCCTAGCCATGAGAGAGCAGATGAAACCTGAGACCAGAGACTCGTTTTCTTCTATGTTTTCTCCAAAAGATTTTAAAAAGAAAAACGGGGAAATGTGAAAGGAAAATAAATGTTAGGGTCCCAAAATTACTAAGTTGAAGGGAAAAGTCAAGCTGGGAACTGCTTAGGGCAAATCTGCCTCCCATTCTATTCAAAGTAATTGCTCTGCTCATCGAGCTAAATGCATATCTGATTGCTTCCTTTGGAGAGGCTAATCAGAAACTCAAAAGAATGCAACCATTTATCTCTCACCTACCCATGACCTAGAAGCCCCATCAATGCTTGAGTTGTGCTGCTTTTCTAGGCAGAACCAATGTACATTTTACATATGTTGATTAAAGTCTCATGTCTCTCTAAAATGTATAAAACCAAATTGTGCCCCAACCCTGCTGGGCACATGTCATCAGGACCACCTGAGGCTGTGTCATGGGTGCATGTCCTCCACCTTGGCAAAATAAACTTTCTAAGTTTACTAACACCTGTCTCAGATTGGCGGGGGCAGGGGGTAGGTTACATTTTGGTAACTATGGAGGGATTCTGAGTGGAAGTGACCGTGACCTTTGGCAAATCTCCCACTGGTGCTTGGTACCAGTTTGAGCTATCTTTATGGCTCAGATCAGTAGGACAATTGGCTGAGGCCTTGAAGCGCCCCCTCCAGAGAACCTCTGATCTTCCCACATTTGGTCAAGATCTAAAGTTACTTTTGCTGTACAACTCCTTTTCTTTTTTGGAGTTTTACTTGCTTCCAATACAAGGAAGGCAGTTTTTCCTGCTCCTATGATGATGGAAGGCAGGTAACTCCTTTATGGAGTTTGAGCTTGCTTCTAACAGGGAGGATGAATTTGAGTTTTTTCCTGCTTCTAGGACAGTAGTGAGCAGCCTAAGACCCATCCCTAAGGTAAGCAACTGAATTGGTGTTTATCTTGGCTAAAAGTAGATTAACAACCAGCATTTAAGTGAACTGTAAAAGCATCACATGGTCTAACCTCACAATAATTCTCCCTTTTTGGAGACCCAGGATTCAGTGTGGGTACTGCCCAGAGTTCAGAGATCCAGTTAAAAGATACGTGTCCAAATCTAAATAAAATTGTTCTCCTCATACAATCCTATGATAGATTTCTATAATTTTATGTTTGATTTGACATTCATCTTTAACTCCCTCTAGCACCACCAGACATTTTCTCTTTGTACCTTGAGATGTAACTTTTGCTATCTGATTTTTCATCTAAGAGTTGTTTCCTTCAATATGCAGATTTAGTACTATTTAACTGCCAGGGTAATGAAACAGCTTATCAAGAGTTTCCAAGCCTAAGATGGAGGTGGGGAGGAAAAGGAGGTCTTAGGAATCTGTTAATATAAGATATAGTTTTATCAGTATGTCTAATATGTCTATTCTATTTATGCATTGTTTACACAATGTTTCACTACTAAAAATATATAAATAAGTGACTGGGCACAGTGGCTTATGCTTATAATCCCAGGACTTTGGGAGGCCGAGGCAGGCAGATCACAAGGTCAGGAGATCAAGCCCATCCTGGTTAATATGGTGAAACCCCATCTCTACTAAAAAATACAAACAAAAAAAATTAGCTGGCAGTGTGGCGGGTGTCTTAGTCCCAGCTACTCGGGAGGCTGAGGCAGGAGAATGGCATGAACCCGGGAGGTGGCACTTGCAGTGAGCCAAGATTGCACCACTGCACTCCAGCCTGGGTGACAGAGCAAGAGTCTGTCTCAAAAAAAAAAAAAAAATACATATATATATATATATATAGAGAGAGAGAGAGAGAGAGCTCTAATTAATTGGGTTAAAGAAAAATAAATGGGCTTGAATCAAACACTTTATCAGAAAAAAGGAAAAACTAGTCAAATGCTTTTTCAGGTTTATGTGACTTAAGTAAAATCTTTAATAAATAAGCTAGCTTTAAAATGATTATAAAGTAAAACTAGAAATATCTTAAGAATTGTCAGCATACATTTTTGTTTGCATTTATTGATCAAGTAATTTCATACTTATTCCTGCCAAATACTATAAGACATCAAAATTTGGTATAGGGGTTATAAAACTATAAACTTAGCCCAGAACAGAATGATTTTTGCTTGTGTAATTTTTAGTAAGTAAGACACTGATATTGGTTTAATACAAATAGCTACATCTGCAAACTTTCTAAATTAAAACTGAATTGTTTGTCTGGCCTTCCAAGAAACTAGTGTTAGGCAGGAATCTAGACCCAACATGGCAGCGCCACTCGGCGTAGCAGGCCCTTTGTTCGAGCAGGCCCTTTGTTTGAGACTTCTCTTCCTCTTTGAACACACCCTCAGACTTACATATGTCAGAGGTTCCGGCTGGGCAACCACACTCCCCCGTGACCTGCAGCTCACCTGCATTCCACAAGTTCGTAAACAGCAGTTTCAGTTAACAGTTTCCAAAGACCCCTTCCTCGTGACCCTTACTCAACTCCTGCCCTAGTAGTTTCAAGACCCCCCAGGCCCTGTTTGCACAACTAGCTTCCCTACCTCTAAGGCTATAAGAAGCCCCTACCCTCCTCCCTCAGCGCGACTTCCTCGGCCCACACCTTTGGACCGAGGAACCTTGCCCACAAGTCCTAATAAAGGCTATTCTCACTGGCATTTGCCTTGTGTCTTCGTTCCCAGTTCAGCTCCAGCTTCAGTTTACCCTTACAACTAGCAGAATGAGACATGAGAGCCAAATCCCAAGCATGCCAGTTTTAGCTGGCATGATAAGGGAGTTGGTTTGTGCTTTCACCTTTACAAAGAAAGTAACTTTGAAATGACCAATCTGCTTTTTGTTCTGTGTTTCTGCCTTCTTCAACCTTTTCTGCTTATGAAAACAAACGACCTCCTCTCCTCAGCTTGTTGAAGTGCTCATTCTATTTTATGGAATAAAGTGCTGCCCAAATTTAGAATCACAAAGGAAGCCAATTAATATTTTAAAACTAAACTTGTGTGAACCCCCCAAATTTGAGACAAGTCTCTGTTAATAAAGAAAGTTTATTTTGCCAAGGTTGAGAATGCGTGCTCATGACACAGCCTCAGGAGGTGCTGATGACATGTGCCCAAGGTGGTCAGAGCACAGTTTGGTTTTATAGATTTTTAGGGAGACATGAGACATCAGTCAACATATGTAAGATGTACACTGGTTTGGTCTGGAAAGGCAGGACAACTCACCGAGGGGAAGGGGCTTCCTGATTACAGATAGATGAAAGAGGAATGTTTGCATTCTTTTGAGTTTCTGATTAGCCTCTCCAAAGGAGGCAATCAGATATGCATTTATCTCAGTGAGCAGAGGAGTGACTTTGAATAGAATGGGAGGCAGGTTTGCCCTAAGCAGTTCCCAGCGTGACTTTTCTCATTAGCTTGGTGATTTGGGGGCCTCAACATTTATTTTCCATTCACATTTCCCATTTTTTCTTTTCAAAAATATTTTGGAGAAAACATTATAGAAGAAAATGAGCCTCTGTTCTCAGGTTTCATCTGATCTCTCATGGCTAGGATGGTTTATTCCTAGATGGATACATTCTAATTCATTAGGAAAGCTCATTTTCAGTAGGTTGGGAAGTATTATGTCTTATAAAGAGAAAATAGGGAGAAAAGGGAGAAAGACAAAAACAAACAAATGAACAATCCTGGAAGATTGATGTAGGCCACATTACTCTGAATTCCATATGTCAGTACGCAGGTATGAAAGTGGCTTATGTATGCAAACATGTTGCTGTTGTTTCCCTCTGAAATTTAAGTTGTTTAGATTTAGTTCACAGGGCTTCAAGAAAGCATAGCTTAGTTTTCAGTGACTCCAAATTAGGAAAAATGGGGAAAAAAATTGAAAACATTATTTGAAAATTTATAGCCAAGAAAAATTAGAATTTGGTCCAAACAGTAGAAAATAATAAAATTGAAAAACACTAGGCAAGACTAGAACCTCTAGCAACAGATGTATTATAGTTGTTGAAACATAATATTTCACTGTCCAGTTTCTCATTTGCGTTATTATACTTGGCCAGATTATTTGTATACAGTGCAGCAAGAATAATTCTTTTTACATAGGCTTTTAAATTGTCTTTGATGGAACTTTGTTCCATAGAAGGAATCTCAAATAAGACTTTTTTAAAGCCAAGCCCAGCCATAAATTTGTATCATTAAATACCCATGAGTTGAATGAATTTCTCTCCTTTTGAGGTTCCAAGATAAACTTGGGGCTCCTGGGCCTGTCAGAACGTGACATTCTTCACTTGCCACAGGTCAGGATCTCTGTACAGGGACGGTGTAGGCAAAGGTATGAGGTCAGTTTTTCCAAGGGGTTTTATTGGCTCCATAAGTCAAGTTTGATTCCTTAAAAGAAAGCACACCATTCCAGTCAAAGCCTTGATAAAATAACCAGTTTCTCCAACTGTTTCCTGTTACAAATGAAAATAGATTCTTATTGCACTTATGCAAATAACTGTGTTGTCATAAGTTAAGAACACTCACAAATAGTTTCCAAATTCCAGAGAAATCATATAGTAACAAATGTGCTCAAAATTTTGTTTATAGCAGTATTCTTTACTCAATTATTAAAAGCTGTAAATAGCTTAAAAGAAGTTTTCTTAACTCTTACAAAGGATCAGCAACATTTTAAGCAAAAAGTTAAAAATAGTATTTTAGACGTCTACTAGTTTAGTACATGCAGTTAATCCCTGTTCTGTTGATATTCATGAACATTTCTGCTCTCCATGATTCCTGAAAGTATTTTCTCTATTCTGATGTCACAATCACCAAAGTTGTCAGAAACCTGCATTCAAGAGCACCTGTTAGAGTTTTATAGCTGATTATAAAACCACCTTCTAAGGAGAACAAAAAGAAGACAATTGTTGGTGGATGACAAAAAGTTTTAGGACAGCAGCGGTCAAAGACACAACTGACAAAGAAATTTGTTACCTCTGTGGCACATAATAATTTAACATAACAATTATAATTATTAATAATAACATACACTAAGTCATATCAAAATTTTAGGATTTTCCCAGAATTTTGGAACACATACCAATAACATTTTTAAACAAATGCAGCCCAAAGAAAACCAAATACCACTTTATATTTGGCAATGCTTTCTGTATAGTTTTTATACTGAATAAGCCAACTATGTTAGTTTTGGACTTTAGGGAGTCGATTAATATCTTAAAGGGTTAATTATGTGAGCAAAAGACATATTTTATGATTTGATTTTTGAAAATTAGGGAAATATCAAAGGTTATGACAGGTCCTTGTAAAACAAGTCATTCATTTAACCAAGATGTAACTCAAGGATTTCCCCAAAAAAGGAGATAACCTTCATTCTTTGAGAAAGGAGACCTAATGATGAGCCCTAATAAAAACAGCATGAAGCCAAATTAATTTGTTTTCCAAAATTTTGTAAACAATATATAAAATTTTCATCTTTACCATAAGATACAACTTCCGTAATCCTTTATAACCTTCATTAAGGAAGGTTATATAATGCTTCAAGAAAACCTTGTTGATCTGACACAGGGCCCACATGCTGGTCTTGCATCAGTGTGCTTTTGACATTAAAGATCAATTTATAGAGAAACTGAACTCATTTTATCCTCAAAATCAGCCCTTAAAATCTCAGATGCTCACCTCTTTTGTGATAGTTCCCAGACCTTGAGGAGCTGAAGAGCTTTAATTTTCGGCCCTGTGTTTCAGGAACGCAGTTTATTTTGATTGGCATCTTCTACCAGGCCTGAAGATGGGGCTTTAATTGCTGGCAGTGTTTAAAATTTACCAGGACTTGGTGTGCTTTTTAGCCGAGGAGTCAAAGCCCTGTAACTCAATGTCACAAGGACTTTAAAAACACATACAGGGCCAGGTGCAGTGGCTCACGCCTATAATCCCAGCACTTTGGGAGGCCGAGGTAGGCAGGTACCTGAGATCAGGAATTCAAGAGCAGCCTGGCCAAAATGGTGAAACCCTGTCTCTACTAAAAGTACAAAAAATCAGCTAGGCATGGTGGTGGGCACCTGTAATCCCAGCTACTCAGGAGGCTGAGGCAGGAGAATCGCTTGAACCTGGGAGGCAGAGGTTGCAGTGAGCCGAGATCACACCATTGCACCCCAGCCTGGGCAACAGAAATGAAACTCCATCTCAAAAAAAAAAAGCACATACAGAAAGATGCATGGATATAATAAACTGAATTTGAAAACATTTTAACCTCAGTTTTTCCCTAAGCAAACCAAAACCTAATAATAATGTGACAACTTGATCGTATACAAGTTTCTTGGCTTTTTAAAAACAATAAATTATTTTATTATGATTTATACAGACTATTAATGACATGCTAGACTTTCTGGTTTGTTCTGAACATCCCTCTTTCTTAAACAACCAATCAGTTTTCTCCAGGACTAAATTTACCATACAAGATTCTTTCTCATATAAAATTATTTTTCCTTAGCTTTCTTACCAAGACAAATCCTCTTTATTTTTATAAATTTATTTACATTTTAAAAAATTTCCCGATCCCTTTTACCTTGTTTTATTCATGACATTTAAATAAGCTTTGAGTGAGAGACAAACTGTTCACCTTGTTTGAAAGGACATACTTTTTTTTTTTTGCTTTTTTGAAAGAATATTTTCCTACATATACTTTTGTATTAGAAAATATCCAAACAATGAAATATCTATTATTTAATTTAATATAGCTACAGGTATTTATCCTATTACATTTACCTGATTATTTTATTTTAATCATTTACCTAGATTATTTATGAAAACTGTGCTATTGTTATTTAAAATTATGGAACCACCACGGCAAAATTATAACTGAGATAGTGAGAAAGATTTGACCTAATTGACTCCATCTTGGCTGTCTCCTTGTTCATTCCTGGACATAGGCCGAACTGACTTTGGGAGGAGCTTAGTTTATTGTTTACCTTTGAAACAAAGACGATAACAAAGCTTACTGCCTGTGGACTAGACTGCCTAAAGCCACAAGATTAGAAGTTACAGTGATCTTACTAAATTCAAGATGTAGCTATTTTTATTAAACCAATATCAATTTCTTATTTATTAAAGATTACACAAGCAAAGATCATTGGGTTTGGGGCTGGGTTTATAGTTTTATAACCCCTATGTCAAAATTTGACACCTTATATTATTTGGCAGGGATAAGTATGAAATGGGTTGATCAATAAATGCAAACAAAAATGTATCCCGGCAATTTGTAAGACATTTCTAATATTACCTTACCAAAAATTTTAAAGCTAGCTTATTTATTAAAGATTTTACTTAAGTTATGGAAACCTGAAAAAGCATTTGATTCGTTTTTCTTTTTTTCTGATAAAGTATTTGATTCAAACACTTTTATTTTCTTAAGCTAATTAATCAGAGCTCTTTTGTATATTTTCATCAGTGAAACATTGTACACAACACATAAATACATAGACCTATTTGGTGTACTGATAAATGTACATCTTATAGATTTATAAAAATGCCTTTTTCTCTTAACTTGGACTTTTAGATTCTTAATAACCTGTTTTACATCCTAGGCAGTTGTCAGCTAATAGCCTTAAATTTGCATATTAAAGGAAACAACTCCTTTTTGAAAATCAAGTAGCAAAATTTACTTCATAAGGTAGAGAGAAAAAAGTCTGGTAGTACTAGAGGGAGATTAAAGATGGATGCCAAATGAAATATTAAAATTATAGAAATCTCTCATAGCATTGTATAAAGAGACCAATTTTCTTTAGTTAGGGACTACCCATCTTTTAACTGGATCTCTGAGCTGTGGGCAGAGCTCACACTGAATCCCGGGTCTCCAAAAAGTGAGAATTATTGTAAGGTTAGGCCACGTGATGCCTTTAGAGTCCACTTAAGAAATTTTCTTCTTTAAACAATGACATTCCTAAGTGTCTAAACCACACTCTTCCTTAAAAACCCAACCGTAACCTCTGTTGCAATAACTATTTTAGTAAAAAACAAAAAACAAAAAACAAAAAAAAAAAAACCAGCTAAAACAATACAGAAGTAAGCAATTTAAGAGCTGAGACTAACTTTTCTGTTTACACTCTTGGAGTTCCATAAGGAAAAACAGGTTCTCCCTTAAAGGGAGGCTGGTGCTTTATCAGTTTTCTTTAAGGAACCCCTGGCTATTATAAACTATTTTAGGTCCCCCATGCAGCAGAGAGTGAGAGACAAAGGAGAGACTGCAGATGTGAATGAAGAAAACAGAACTCAGTCAACTGAGCAGAAAAAACTTTTGCTAAAGAAACAAAGACAAGGTCCAAGGAGAAAAACAAAAACCAAAAAATGAAGGCCTTTTAAATACAAACACACACACATACACACACACACACATCTTGAATGTTAGCTTTTAATTAAGCTTTTAACCATTGAGTTTCTTTAAAAAATATTTTCAAATCTCATTACCATATTTCAGCTCAGACAGAGTGCTGCTATTTCAGAAGTACAGCCATTGCTCTTTTAATTTGGCCTGGCTAGCAAAGAGGGGGCCTTGTTATGTACATAAATCCCCTTAGGAGTCAAAATAAAAAAGCTTTCCTCTTTTCTATTTCCTTTTGCTGGCTGTTTTTCTCCCCCACTTTTTTGGCGTGTGTGGGAATTTAGCCACTTCAGAGGCCTTGTCACCTATAATTTGGAACTTTTCTTTGGATTTGATCAAGTCAGATAAGAGTTGATCAAACCCAACGGGAAAAGATTGAAACAGCGAAAACAGAAACAAACGAACAAAAGTGGTTAAGCAAAACAAATGACCACACAACTTATATGATTACTGAGCACTCTAGTCGTAAGGAGAAATTAAGAGCAGCTGGTTGTTAATGTTAACTTTAGCCAAGACAAACCCCAATTCAGTTACTTACCTAGGGATGGATGTCAGGCTGAAGACTGCTCTTTACCATGCTAGAAGCAGGAAAAAACCCAATTCATCTTCCCTGTAGGAAGTGAGCTCAAACTCCATAAAGGAGTTACCTGCCTTCCAGCATTAAGGAAGCAGCTCAAACTTGCCTTCCTTGTTGGAAGCAAGTAAAACTCCAAAGAAAAATTGAGTTGTACAGCAAAATAAACTTTAGATCTCGATCAAATTTTGGGAGATCAGGGATTCTCTGCAGGGGGTGCTCCCAGACCTCAGCAAATTGTTCTATTGGTTTGAGCCATAAAGATAGCTCATGCTGGTACCAAGCACTGATGGGAGATTTGTCAAAAGTCAGGGGAACCTCCACTTAGAACCCCTTCATGGTTACCAAATGTGAACCCCCCAAATTTGAGACAGGTCTCAGTTAATTTAGAAAGTTTATTTTGCCAAGGTTGAGAATGTGTGTTTGTGACACAGTCTCAGGAGGTCCTGACGACATGTGCCCAAGGTGGTCAGAGCAGTTCAGTTTTATACATTTTAGGGAGACATGAGACATCAATCAACATATATAAGATGTATGAATGTCTGAGAGACAGTTTGTTATAATTTCTGTTCTTTTACATTTGGACATAGATGCAGCTGGAAACCATCATTCTCAACAAACGATTGCAAGAACAGAAAACCAAATACCACATGTTCTCACTCATAGGTGGGAATTGAACAATGAGATCACTTGGACACAGGAAGGGGACCATCACACACCGGGTCCCATTGTGGGGGGCGGGGGGAGAGATAGCATTAGGAGATATACCTAATGTAAATGATGAGTTAATGGGTGCAGCATACCAACATGGCACATGTATACATATGTAACAAACCTGCACGTTGTGCACATGTACCCTAGAACTTAAAGTATAATAATAATAAAAAAAAAACACATATATAAGATGAACATGGCTTTGGTATGGAAAGGCAGGACAACTCGAAGCAGAGAGGGGGCTTCCAGGTCACTGGTAGATAAGAGACAAAGGATTGCATTTTTTGAATTTCTGATTAGCCTCTCCAAAGGAGGAAATCAGATATGGATTTATCTCAGTGAGCAGAGGGTTGACTTAGAATAGAATGGGAGGCAGGATTTGTCAAATGCAGCCTTTCAAGCCTCAATGATGCAATGATCATAGGGGATATTTCCCCTTCTACCTTCTCCAATCAGCAGAAAAATATTCTAGGGTAGGGTGGTTTGTCTCTTATTTTCTTATAATAGGGGTCTAGAATAGTGTCAGCACATGGCACACATTTAATAAAAATTTCTGAGTGAATGAATAAATACTTGAATGAACTAATTAATGAGAGTATCAGTGAATTAGTAGACATGGTGGTATATAATATGCAGAAAAATATGCTAAACATAATCTCTATATGAAGCAAATTAGGGAAGAAAACTTTTATAAAGAATTTATATAGACATGAATATTTAGATAAATACTATTTAGAAAGCATGCATAAAACAAACTAATGTTTGGTGTTTATAGTTTTAAAATAGTTTATAACAAATGTTCTATGGTTAATGCATAATTCAGAGATGTAATGAAATGTGAGCCTTATATATACATAACTTTGATTAACAGAGATTTTTTTCATTGCCATTAAACATCTTTTACATGTTGCAAGAAACAATTTTATATTTGTAAACAAAGAGATTGGGTTGAATTTCATAATATTGCTTACACAGATTTTACTGATGGAGTAGATCATATAAAAAGAATCAACTGGAAATTATAAAAGTAAAAAATAAAATATTTGGATTTATGCTTCCACTAATGAAGGATTAACTACAATAATAATAGTGTTTTCACCATAAATAACTACAAAACTTGATAAAATATGTGAAACAATTGTTTTTCAGATATTGAGCTACAGCTCAGTGAGAAAAGAGAAACGGAAGAGGTATATTTGCTGTCACGTACTATGTAAAGGCAGTTTCCAGGCTACAATGATGGAAAGGAGAACCAGAGACAAGGCAGTGGTCTTGCTGAGGTGAGAAAACAGAGATCAGAGTTCAAGGAGGCTGAGACAACCAGAATTTGTGGACAGAAAGTTAAAGAGGAAAGAGCTGAACAGAGAGAGGACTCTAAAGATCTGCTGAAGTGTGTCCTTGAATCTTCATCTGAATATTAATCTGTATATACATGGGATAAAACTCCACGAGGCTGAGGGAGAAAAAAAAAATATGAAAGCAATAAGTCCATAATTCCTGGAGGTCACAATTCAAAGTGGTCCTCAATCCCAATAGTTACAATAGAGGCACCTTGCAATATGTAAGGAATTGGATAGAGTCCCTATATGGGTATTGCCTTAGTAGTGGGGTTAATTTAGCCCTAGGCTAAAGCCTACTACGGATCAGTGCTAATCAAACTTAAAAGTTAGCTTTAAAAGAATTATACAGATTCAAAGTTAGTTTAAAAATAGTTAACAAAAAATAAGATGATAGTAATTTTTCAAATTTAATGAAAGCAACAATCCCATAGCTCAATAAACCCCAAGAAGAAGAAAGGTGAAAGAAATGACATCTAGGTAAATTATGATCAAATTGCTGAAAACCAGCAATAAAAAATTCTTAAAAGTAGTCAGAGAAAAATAACACATTGCATTAAAGAACAAAAACAAAATTGACAGCAGACTGTCCATCGGAAACTATGTAAGTCAGAGAACAATGGAAACATCGCCAGCGGACACACAGAAAAAAAACCAAACTGGAATTTTGTATCTAGTTAAAATAACTTTCAAAAATGAAGATTAAATGAATACTTTATCAGACAAACATAAGCTGAGAGATAGTCTCACCAGCAGATCTTTACTATAAATCAAATTTAAAGAAAGTTCTCTGGGAAGATGGGAAATTCTACCAAATGAAAAATTAGATACACAAAAGAAAGAACACCAGAAATGATAAATTTAGAGATTAATATAGAAGATATTTTTGTAATTTAAAAATATCTTTAAAAGATAATTGATGGTTGAAAGCAAAACTAATAGCAATGTATTGTAAAATATATTGGAGTAAATATATATCAGAGTGAAATGTATAACAAGAACAGCACAAAGGACAGAAGGAGAAAACATGTATTGTGAGTTATATTTATATATCATACATTATTTGAGAGTGAAAAAAATTAAAAATATATTTTATAAACCCTGGAACATCTGCTAAAACAAAACAAAAAAGGTTGAACAAGATGCCAATATGTAAATATTACTCACATGTTGCCAAAAACAATTTTATATTAGCAAAATGTTTTGGATTATATTTAGTAATAGTGCTTATTAAACAGAAGCTTAAGGGAAAGGAAAAAATTATATCCAAGAATCAAGGATTCACTTTTAGATTTGACTTCTGGTTAGGAAGCAAAGTCAATGACAAAGTTAGGGGCAAAAGACTTTGGAGATTCCACCCATTTCTGAATCCCCACTCTCAGACTAGGCTTTCTCAGCAAGTGCATCATTTTTATATATGGCATATATGTCGTGTGTGTGTGTGTGCATGTGTGCATGTGTATTTGTGTACACTTTTGTATTGAGCAGGGCCTCTCTTTTGTCCATTGCTCCCTATACAGTGCCTGGTATAGTAGGTATGCAATAGTATTTTATGATTTACTAACTGGAAGTATCAGAACTCTTTGGAGAAGCAGGCAGATTGAGCACCATGAGTTACTCTTTGCATCTAGGTGAAGAAGTATAGATGATACCATCATATGTGGCCTGGTATTTAAAATCCTCAAGTCCCTCTCTGATAAAGGTCCAAAGCTCAGCCTACCTGTGACTCTAAGCTCTAAGTGAGAGAATTTACTTAATAGCTACCAACTTTGACTTTAGATGTGCCTGACCTTGGTTTAGCAAAACAAATTCTGATCTTTCAAGCACCTAACTTATTTTTGTGGAGCCCAACTAAACCCCAGCTTGACAACCGAACCATCATTTATGCACTCTTTTTTTAATTGACAGTTTAATTTGGCCTCTTAAACTGAGCCTAGATCCAAATTAGCCTTATCGTAACTATTCAGCACAAGGAGCCTCTGCTTTATGTATATTATGCTGCAGGCCCTGTGTCAAGCATAAGAGATAGGATATATAGCTCTTACCATCAAGAAACACAAGGTTTACAGCAAAGGGAAATATATAAACAGGTAATTTTTAAATATTGTAAAATGTATTATAATGGCTGAAAGTAACAACAAAGTGTAACGGTGGCAAAAGCATTGAAATATACAAGCTTATTACAAACACTTAGCATACAAAAAAGTACTTGTGAAAGTTTGGTATCTGCCATTCTGTGTTTCTTGGATGGTATAACAACCCAGTGTTTGCATTCAGGAAAATGGTCCTGGGTACGTATCTCAGCAAAATATGAGGAGTAGTAACATATCATCCCTTTAAATTCCCAGTTCTTTCCCATGTCTGTTGATTTTATCTAAGGTTGTAAAGGGAAGCTGCAAGTCCCAGGCTTTCTTTTCATCATATGCTTCTTGCTTGCCAGCATTTAAAGGAGCAATTCTATCACGTGATTTGACTAACCACTGAATTAGGGAGCAGCAGTCATGTTATGTGAAGGCCTATCAGTTCTGTAGAGACTATGAAATTAATCTAAACAATAAGGTTAAGAATGGGTTGATACCACAAAAAAAGAAAATGTAACTACATGGAATGATAGGTATGTTACTTTGTTTAACTATAGTAATTACTTCACTGTAATACTCAAGATAAGTAGCTCAAGATAAGTATATCAAAACATCATATTGTACACCTTAAATATATACTGTTACAAAAAAAGAATGGGTTGAAAACCCACAGTTTATTGTGTTGTTTGTTATTAGAATGACAACCTCTGAGTTCACTCTAAGTTACATTTTGGGGTCAGGTTCCAGATCATAGATGACTGTTTAGGAGTTACAACAGAGGAAGGTATAAGATGAGATAATTTTATGTAGCTGAAGCCACAATGGACTCATTTTGTGACTCAGTACAGGATTTCTCAACCTTAGCAATATTGGCAGTTAAAGCCAGCTGATTCTTTGTTGGTGGAGAAGAGGGCTATTCTCTGCATTGCAGGATATCTGGCAGCATGCCTGGCCTCTACCTTCTTGATGCCAGTAGCATTTGTGAGAACCAAAAATGTCTTCAGACATTTCCAAATGTTCTCTGAGAGGTACAATTTCCCTTGTTTTATAACCGCAAACCGAATATGACATACACATTTTAGTTAAAAGTAAGACAATCTCTTCTTAAGTGACAGGTAGTTGATATCACTGCTTTTGTTTTTGTAATACTTTTGTCTGGAAAACCCTTGGAGGAGATGATATATGTCAAATACTAAGATTTTTTTTCAGAAAGTCACATGGATACAGTAGTGAAGGGAATGATTAGCTCTGCCTAGGAGTGATCCATGAAGAACTTCACAAGAAATGATGTTACCCTTATGAAGTGATTAATACTTTATCATGGGAGTGGAGTAGTTAGAGATGGAGTGGTTCCTGATAAAATAATGCATTTGGCTCCCTCCTCTTCTCTCTCTAACCTCTTGCCTTTCTGCCTTTCACTATGGGGTGACACAGCAAGAAGACCCTTGCCAGACGTGGGCACCTCAATCTTGGACTTTCCAGCCTCCAGAGCTGTGAAAAATAAATTTCTGTCCTTTATAAATTACCTAATCTTGGGTATTCTGTTATAGCAGCACAAAACAGACTAAGACAGATGATTGCCAGGTGGACAAAGGTAAGAGAAGGAATACCAATCTTCATAGAAGAAACAGCACAGGTAAATGAATGGCAACATAGAATAAAATATTTATGGACCTTCAAGTAGTCAATATCACTCTCAGTTTACCAAAGGTAGCTCCTTTCTGTGCCTGTTTTCTCAGTATCTTTACTAATAGTGCCCCCTCCTGCCCCTGTCACACCTCCACACCTGGCTTTTTTTTTTTTTGAGGGGGGGTAGAGACAGAGTCCTATTATGATGCCCAGGCTGGTCTTGAACTCCCCGTCTCAAGTGATCCTCCTGCCTTGGCCTCCCAAAGTTCTGGGATTACAGGAGCAGATACTTTTTGAATGTAGCTTATTCGACAGCGTTAGATTTCTGTGCAAAGACTGCACTAAAGAAAAGGGGATTGGGCAGCCACTGTGGCTCACGCCTGTGATCCCAGCACTTTGGGAGGCCAACATGGGACAATTGTTTGAGCCCAGCAGTTCAAGACCAGCCTAAGCAATATAGTAAGATCTTGTCTCTACAAAAATTTTAGAAATTAGCTAGGGTGTGGTTGTGTGCATCTGTAGTCCCAGCTACTTGGGAGATGGAGGCAGGAAGATTGCTTGAGCCCAGTGTTCAAGGCTGCAGGGAACTATGATCACACTACTTATAGTTACCCTTCTGTGCCACAGAACACCAGAACCTATGCTTCCTTTCTAATTGTAACTTTGTACCCATTGACCAACCTCTTCTCATTCCTCCATCCTCCCTACCCTCGCTAGTTTCTGGCAGCCACTTCCTATTTACTACTTCTATGAGATCAACTTATTTAGGTTATATTTATGAGTGATGACATGAGATATCTGCTTTTCTGTATCTGACCAATGTTATTTAACATAATGTCCTCCAGGCTCATCCATGTTGTTGTAAATGACAGGATTTCATTCTTTTTCATGGCTTTTATAGGATTTCATTGTGTACATACACCACATTTTCTCTTTTTTTGTTTGTTTTATTTTACTTTAAATTCTGGGATACATGTGCAGAATGTGCAGGTTTGTTACATAGGTATACATGTGCCATGGTGGGTTGCTGTATCTGTCAACCTGTCATCTAAGTTTTAAGCCCTGCATGCATCAGGCATTTGTTCTAATGCTCTGCCTCCCCTTGCCCCACCAACAGGCCCCAGTGTGCGATGTTCCCCTCCCTGTGCCCATGTGTTCTCATTGTTCAGCACCCACTTATGAGTGAGAACATGCAGTGTTTGGTTTTCTGCTGCTGTGTTAGTTTGCTGAGAATGATGGTTTCCAGTGTCATCCATGTCCCTACAAAGAACATGAACTCATTCTTTTTTATTGCTGCATAGTACTTCAAGGTGTATGTGTGCCACATTTTCTTTATCCAGTCTATCATTGATGGGCATCTGGGTTGGACTTACAATAGCAAGTCTTTGCTATTGTAAATAGTGCTGGAATAAATATATGTGTGCATGTGTCATTCTAGTAGAATGATTTATAATCCTTTGAGTATATACCCAGTAATGAGATTTCTGGGTCAAATGGTATTTTTGGTTCTATATCCTTGAGGAATTGCCACACTGTCTTCCACAATGGTAGAAGTAATTTACACTGTCACCAACAGTGTAAAAGCATTCCTATTTCTCCACATCCTCGCCAGCATCTATTGTTTCCAGACTTTTTAATGATCACCATTCTAATTGGTGTGAGATGGTATCTCATTGTGGTTTTGATTTGCATTTCTCTAATGACCAGTGATGATGAGCTTTTTTTCATATGTTTGTTGGCCTCATACATGTCTTCATTTGAGAAGTGTCTGTTCATATCCTTTGCCCACTTTTTGATGGAGTTGTTTTTTTCTTGTACATTTGTTTAAGTTCCTTCTAGATTCTGGATATTAGCCCTTTGTCAGATGGATAAACTGCAAAAATATTCTCTCATTCTGTAGGTTGTCTGTTCACTCTGATGATAGTTTCATTTGCTGAGCAGAAGCTCTTCAGTTTAATTAGATCTTATTTGTCAATTTTGGCTTTTGTTGCAACTGCTTTTTGTGATTCAGTCATGAAGTCTTTGCCCATGCCTATGTCCTGACTGGTATTGCCTAGGTTTTCTTCTAGGGTTTTTATGGTTTTAGGTTTTACATTTAAGTATCTAATCCATCTTGAGTTAATTTTTGTATAAGGTGTAAGGAGGGGTTCAGTTTCTGTTTTCTACCTATGGCTAACCAGTTTTCCCAGCACCATTTATTAAATAGGGAATCCTTACCCCACTGCTTGTTTTTGTCAAGTTTGTCTAAGATCAGGTGGTTGTAGATGTGTGGTGTTATTTCTGAGGCTTCTGTTTTGTTCCATTAGTCTATATATCTGTTTTGGTACCAGTACCATGCTGTTTTGGTTACTGTAGCCTTGTAGTATAGTTTGGAGTCAGGTAGCATGATGCCTTTTTGCTTAGGATGCTATTTTTGCTTAGGATTGTCTTGGCTATACAGGCTCTTTTTTGGTTCCATATGAAATTTAAAGTAGTTTTTTCTCTTTCTTTGAAGAAAGTCAGTGGTAGCTTGATAAGAATAGCATTGAATTTATAAATTACTTTGGGTAGTATGGCCATTTTCACAATATTGATTCTTCCTATCCATGAACATGAAATTTTTTTCCATTTGTTTGTGTCCTCTCTTATTTCCTTGAGCAGTGGTTTGTAGGGTTGTTCTCCATTCATTGTTGGACACTTAGTTTGATTCCATATCTTGGGTATTATGAATAACACTGCAATAAACAGGAGTGCAGATATCTCTTTGACATACTGATTTAATTTCCTTTCTCACACTGGTAATAAAGACATACCCACAACTGGGTAATTTATAAAGAAAAAGAGGCTTAATGAACTCACAGTTCCATGTGGCTGGGAATGCCCCATGATCATGGTGGAAGGCAAAAGCCATGTTATTCATGGTGGCAGGCAAGAGAGAAATGGGAACCAAGCAAAAGGGGTTTCCTCTCATAAAACCATCAGATCTCATGAGACTTATTCACTACCACGAGAACAGTATGGGAGAAAACGCACTCCATGACCCAATTATCTACCACCAGGTCCCTCCCACAACCAATGGGAATTATGGGAGCTACAATTCAAGATGAGATTTGGGTGGAGACACAGCCAAACCATATCAGATATATACCCAGTAACAGGATTGCTGGATTGTATGGTCATTCTGTTTTTAATTTTTTGAGGAAACTCCATACTTTTCCCCATAATGGCTGTACTAATTTATATTCACACCAACAGTGTGTAAGGGTTCCCTTCTCTCCACATCCTCACCAATACTTGTTATCTTTTGCTTTTTGATAATAGTCTTTCTAACTGGAGTGAGGTGATATTTCACTGGGGTTTTGATTTGTGTTTCTCTGATGATTAGTAATGTTGAACATTTTTTCATATACCTGTTGGTATTTTTTCATATACCATTTGTATGTCTTGTTTGGTGAAATGTCTGTTCCTTGAATATTTCGTCCATTTTTAAATAAAATTTTTTGTTATTATATTATTGAGTTATTGGAGTTCCTTATATATTCTGGATATTAACCTACTGTCACATGTATAGTTCAAAAATATTTTTCCCATATGTGGAAATGTGAGATGCCTGCTCCCCATTCACCTTCTGCCATGATTTTAAGCTTCCCAAGCCTTCCCCAGAAGCAGATGCCAGTGTTATGCTTTCTGTACAGCCTGCAGAACCATGAGCTGATTAAACCACTTTTCTTATAAATTACCCAGTCTCAGATCTTTACAACAATGTAAGAATGGCCTGATACAGGGATTTTTGTGGTTTCATACAAACTTTAGGATTTTTTTCTATTTCTGTTAAAAATGTCACTGTTATTTTAATAAGGATTACATTAATTCTATACATCACTTTGGACAGTATGGACATTTTGAAAATGTTAATTTTTCCAGTTCACGAACATGGAACATTTTTCCATGTATTTGTGTCCTCTTCAATTTCTTTCATCAGTATTTTATAGCTTTCAGTATAGAGATCTTTTACCTTCTTGTTGAATTTACTCCTAGAAATCTTGGTGTTTTTTGTAGCTCATGTAAATACAATCCTTTTTTGAATTCTTTTTCAGATAGTTTGCAGTGATTGCTAATGACTTTTGTATATTGATTTTGCATCCTAAAGTTTAACTGAATTTTTTTAGTTCTAACAGGTTTTTTATGGTGAAATATATAGGATTTTCTATATAAGATGATATTGTCTGTAAATAGGGACAATTTGACTTCCTTCTTTCTAATGTAAATACTTTTTAAAAATTTATTTATTTATTTTTGTCTAATTGTTTGGATAGGACTTCCAGTACTATGTTGAACAGAAGGGGTGAAAGTTTGCAGGCATTGTTATCTCATTTAAGATATTAGAAGAAAAGTTTTCAACTTTTCCTTGTTTAGTATGATTTTAGCTATGGATTTATAATATGTGGCTTTCATTGTGTTGAGGTATGTACTTTATATGCCTAATTTATTGAGAGTTTTCATCATACAGGGATGTTAAATTGTGTCAAATGCTTTCTCTGTGTCTATTAAAATGCCATATGGCTTTTGTCCTTCTTTGTGTTTATATGATGCATCACATTTATTAATTTGCATATATTCAACCATTCTTGCATTCCTGGGAGAAATCTCACTTGATCATGGCCTTTTACTGTGCTGTTGAAATGAAATTGCTATTATTTGTTGAAAATTTTTGCATCTATGTTCATCAGATATATTGGCCTGTAGTTTTCTCTTTCTGGTTGTGTCCTTGTCTGGTTTTGGTATCAGTGTAATGTTGGCCTTATACAAGAATGAATTTGGAAATGTTTTCTTTTCTTCAACTTCTTGGAATATTATGAGAAGAATTGTTATTCTTCCTTAAATATTTGGTAGAATTTGGCAGTGAAGCCATCAGGTCCTGGGATTTTCTTGGATGGGAGACTATATTACTGATTCATCTTTCTCATTATTGATCTGTTCAGATCTTCTATTTCTTCATAATTCAATTTTGGTATGTTGTATGTGTCTGAAAATTTATGTGTAACAACTATAAGTACATACACCCAATGATGGAGTACCCAGATATATAAAACAAATATTATTATATCTAAAGGGAGAGACAGACTGTGATATAGTAATAGTAGGAGACTTTAGTATCCCACTTTCAGCAGTGGACAGATCATCCAGACAGAAAAATTAACAAAGAATTATCAGATTCAAACTGCACTCTAGCCCAAATAGATCTAACCAACATTTACAGTAGGTTACATCCAATAGCTGCAAAATACACATTCTTCTCAACTGCACTTGAAACTTCTCCAGGATAAATCATACATTTGGTCACAAAACAAGTCTTAACAAATTTAAGAAGATAGATATATCAAGTATGTTTTCTGATCACAATAGTATAAAACTAGAAATCAGTAACAAGAGGAACTTCAGAAACTTTACGAATATGTGGAAATTGAACAACATGGTCCTGAATAACCAATGGGTCAATGAAGAAATTAAAAGGAAAATTTAAAAATTTCTTGAGACAAAATTGAAACATGATGTTCCAAAACCTATGGTGTACAGCAAATGCAGTTTTAAGAGTCAAATTTATAGAAATAAATGCATACACACACACACAAAAAAAGTCAAATAAACAACCTAATGTTGTACCTCAAGGAAGCAGAAAAATAAAACAAACTAAATCCAAAACTACTGAAAGGAAGGAAATAAAATCAGGGCATAAATAAATGAAATAGAGACTTTAAAAAATACAAAACTCAACAAAATTGAGTATGATTTTTTGAAAAGATAGAGAAAAAACCCCATCAAACCTTTAGCTACCCTAAGAAAAAGAGAGAAGACTCAAATACATACAATTAGAGATGAAAAAGAAAACATTACAACTAATAACCCCCAGAAATACAAAGGATCATGAGAGAGTATTATGAACAATTATATGCCAACAAATTGGATAATATAGAAGGAATGGATAAATTCCAGAATCTGCATTGTTTTTTTGCAACAAGAGTGTTGTTTTTTATTTTAATTTTTAATATTTTATGGATACATAGTAGGTATATATATTTATGGATTACATGAGATTTTATGATACAGACATGTAATACATAATAATCACATAAACATAAATGGAGTATTCATCACCTCAAGCATTTATCCTTTTTTTAAAAACTTTCATTTTAAGTTTAGGGGTACATGTATAGGTTTGTTACTTAGATAAACTTGTGTCATGGGGGTTTGTTGTACAGATTACTTCATCACCCAGGTATTAAGCCTAGTATCCATTAGTTATTTTCCCTGACCCTCTCCCTCCTCCTGTCCTCTAACCTCCAATAGGATCCAGTGTTTGTTGTTCCCTCCTGTGTGCCCATATGTTCTCATTGTTCAGCTCCCACTTATAAGTGAGAACAGGCAGTATTTGATTTTCTGTTCCCGTGTTAGTTTGCCAACGATAAGGGTCTTTAGCACCATCCATGTCCCTACAAAGAATATGATCTCATTCTTTTTTATGGCAGCATAGTATTCCATGATGCATATATAACACATTTTCTTTATTTAATCTCTCATTGATGGACATTTAGGTTTATTTCACGTCTTTGCTATTGTGCATAGTACTGCAGTGAACATACATGTGCATGTGTCTTCATGGTAGAATGATTTATATTCCTCTGGGTATATACCCAGTAATGGGATTGCTGGATTGAATGGCATTTCTTTCTTTAGGTCTTTGAGGAATCACCACACTGTCTTCCATAATGGTTGAACTAATTTACACTCTTACCAACAGTGTGTAAGTGTTTCTTTTGCTCTACAACCTCACCAGGATCTGTCATGTTTTGACTTTTTAGTAATAGTCACATAATCTGTATTTCAACAAAATTTCCAATATTAAAGTGTTAGGAACACTCCCTTTATTGCATTTTTCAGCAAGAGACCTACGGAGACCATCAGTGAACAGTAAGGGAAAGTAGTTCTGACTAATCTGGATGCCTCTTTATGTCCCTCCTTTCTGTCCTTTCCATTCCACTCAGGAGAGAAACTTGGTTGGAGGTTTTGTTGGTTCTTAGGATATTGGGGCACCAAACCTCCTTGCTGCCGAGGTGCCTCAGGGATGGCAAGTAAAGCGTAGGTCCTTCATGCCAGGAAGAGGGATAAGCAAACAGGTGTGTCTGGGTGGAGTAGGTTCAGGTTCCGAACTCAGGTGTCCCAACCAGAAAAACAGTAAGAGAATTGTTGGAACAGGAGCTGGTGTGGGTTGTTGAGCTGAAATCTCTCCTTTTTAAAGTGTTAGCACTCTCAGAACTTCTTTATCATCTCCTGGCACACAGGACAATCTTCCTCCCACCTGTGTCACATTATGATCTTGTCAGTGTCTATTATTTTCTTCTCTCCTTTTCTTCTCTCAACCCAACTGGAATTCTCCTTGGCTATTTCTCTCAGCCAACCCAAGGCTAATATGAGTTGTCTGCATATATATTTTTAATCATCTTGATGTGCTCCTTGGTACTGCTCTGGCTTAAAGTGCACTGGCTGTTCCCTCTGTCTGGAATGCTCTTTCAATGATGTGGGCGTAGCTGACTCTTTGACTTCTCAGTAAGGCCCACACTGACCACACTATTTAAAATTGCAACTCATGCCTGGTGACCTTCATCCTCTGTAGCAGCTTGCTCTACATTTTCCTCTCTGTAGTATTTATTATCTTCTAACATGCTATATGATGTACTTACCTGTTATGTTTGTTACTTATTATTTGACTTCCCTTGCCAGACATTGACAATGTTCTCTGCCTATGTTGTTCACAAATGTATCCATAAAGAATAGTGCTTTGCTATGGGTAAATTCTCAATAAATATTTGTTGAAATTGAATTGAAGTGAGTTGAATTGAATTGAGTTGAACTGAATTGGATTTTATTGAATGAAAAGACTGTCACTCTCACATTTTACTTACAGGCACATCCAAAAACTTATATTTTCTACTGGATCATTTCCATCAGTAGACAAACATGCTTTTATTTCTCTTATCAAAAACAAAAAGCTAAATACATTTGTGGACCTCCATTGTCTTCTTATCAACTTACCTCCCAATTTCTCTGCTCCTGTTTTAGCGAAACTCCTTGAAAGAACTGTTGGTGCTCATAGTTGTCTCTAATTCTTCTCTCCTTCTCTCGCCATTGTGTTCAGTAGGCTTTTGTTCTCCTTTGTCCACATAAATGACTCTTGTCAAGAGCATCAAGAACATCCTCACTGCTAAGTCTACACCCAGATCCTAGCCATCATCTTTTTTTTTTTTCTTTTTTTTTTTTCATGTCAGCAGTGTTTGTCTCACACCATTGGTCAATGGTTCCTCTTGGCATACTTTCTTCGCACACTTCCAGGACACCACACTTTCCTGACTCTCCTACCTCCTTGTCTGCTTCTTCTCACTCTCCTTGGTTCTGCATTTCCCAGTCTCTAAATGTTGGAGAGCCCCACTGCTAAGCCCTTTGGCCTTCTTCTCACCCCTTGGTGATAGTAACCAGTCTTAAACCAGGCTTTAAGATCTTTCCTATGCTGATGACATCTACACTTATAACACTCGTCCAGTTCTCTGCCATGAATTACAAAGTGTATATGGATTTATAGGCTAGACCTTTAAATGTGTTATTTCAAACTTGATATGTCAAAACGGAGCTCCTGATCTTCCCTCCCAAAGGAGGAACTCTCTCCAGTCTCACTTCATAAGAAGTCCATCCTAACAGCTGCTCAAGCCAAAGCCTTGGAATTATCCTTAACTCCTGTTTTTCTCTCATATCTCACATCCAGTCTATCAGCAAATCTTTCCAGCTGTTCCACAAATATGCGGCATCTGACCACTTCTTAACCCCCACTGCCACCACCTTGCCAGAGCCCCATCTTCTCTCTCCTGAATTAGCACAACAGTCTCATTACTGGGCTTATTGCTTTCACCCTTTGTGAGGGACTAAGTGGCTAAGTTGGCTGGACTTCCTGGGTCAATAGGAACTTCCCTAAGGGGACTTTCCCCTAAGCCAAAATAAGTCATAGCTGCAAGCTAAGGGATTGAAACATCAACCAATCAAAGGGGACTTTCCTTAAGCCAAAATGAGTCACAGCTGCAAGCTAAGGGATTGAAACTTCAACCAATCATACAGGGAGTTTAAGCTCTAGCTGCAGCCTGACGTTTTTAACCAATCAGGCCTGCCAACCCACAAGCAGATTAAAAATAAGCTAATTATATAGGACAGAAAAAGAAAAAGAGGAGGGGTCATAAGGGGACATAAGCATAAGACACCCAAGCCAAAAACCGGCAACCCTTCCAGGTCCCCTTCCACCAGGCGGAAGCTTTACTATTGCTTTCATTTTACTTTCGCTTTCGCTCTAATAAAACTTGCCACTGCACACTCTTTGGGTCCATGGGCTTCTCTAATTGAACTGTAACACTCGCCACTGTGGTCCATGGCTTCATTCCTTGAAGCCCGTGAGACCACGAACCCTTCGATCGATAAAAGACCTTCCATTGGGAGAAGACTTCTTGCCTTATTATTTCCACCTATAATCTCTTCAAAACATAGCAGTCAGAGTTATCTGCTGAACTCACAAGTCACTCATCTGCTCAAAGCCTTCCAGTGGCTTCTCATCTCACAGAGTAAGTCAGGCTGCTTACAGTGGCCCACAAGGAGCTTCACAGTTTAACTAGCTCTCTCTCTCTCTCTCTCTCTCTCTCTCTCTCTCTCTCTCTCTCTCAATGACCTCACCCTTCACTTCTTCCCCTTGCATGCCCTGAACTCCTGGCTGTGCCTCAGACATGCCAGGCACACTCCTGACTCAGAGCTTTTGCCCTTTCTTTTCCCTGGACCTAGGCATCCTTCTGCTAAATATTGCCAAGACACCCTCTCTACCTTCAAGTATTTGCTGTTTCTCAAATGCCACTTTTTGAGGCCCTTTCTGGCCCCCTGCTCTTCCTCTCTCTTATTACCACTTTTTCTTTCCCATGTCACATTCTCTTCTAACTATATAATTATTTATTTTACTTTATTGTAAACCTCTTTTGCCAGAATCTGTAAGCTCCAGAAACACAAGGGCTTTTGTTGATTTTGTGTATTTCCCTGTTCTTAGATCCTAGAACAGGGCCTGGCACATGATGTAGGCTCAATAAATATTAGTGGTATAGATGAAATTATTAATTCTATGGGCCTTCATCCTTCATTGAGAAACAGTGGTTACAGGGAGGGAAGGGGGAAAGAATTGGCTTAAGACCTAAATGATTTACATTTACTCCTTTCAAATGTAGACAACTGCTGGCCATCTGAATGTTCTTGGACAAATCTCTTCATCTTTCTGGGCCTCAGTTTTCGTATGTGTATAAATAATGGGTTGAACTAAGTAATCTCCATAAACATTCTTACTTTAGCATTCTTTAATTCTCCAAACCTCTTGTCCCTACACTGTCTCTGGAATTTACTCTCTATCTCTCTGCCTTTTAAATGTTCTTTATCCATTCATCAATTCTATAAGCAATAATTGAGCATATTCAATGGGCCAATCCCTGGCCTGAGCCCTGAGGATATATGGTTGAATAAGGTAAGAATTTCCACTGGGGAGAAGGTAAGTGAAGAAAGGCAGCTCATATACTTCAACAGGGTGGTCACTCTTGTCTTATGGAGGCCAGAGCCTTGAGTGTATGTTGGGTGCTGGTGGGAGATGGTGGGGAGGGTGGAAGAGGATGGGGCTGGGCTTCACTCATGGCTGCATAATGCACAGGAAATCCAGAAGTTGACTCCCTATAATAAAGAAGGATATTGATTTTAGCAGTTTTCTGGTATCTGAGTTCTGGTTTTGTGGATGTAGTATTTGTAGTAGTGGCAAAACACTAGCCCCATCTCTGCTAAAAAGGCATGCAGAGAAGATGAGGCTTCTACAAAAGGCTTAGCTCACTACAGTTGGGGTCAACCTGTCTTTCTGGCTTGATGCCTACCCGAGTGAACAAGCAAAAAAGATTGCTGGTTGAAGCACTCTCTACCCTGCTCACCCAGGGGTCACCTTAGGACAGCGTCTGCCTGATGTTTGGAGAATTTCCCAGGAAGCTGAGTTGAGGCAAGGGGAGGACATGAGAATTGGAAGACAACAAATTAAACATTGCCCATCCCTTCTGAAACATACAAAGCCTTTGGAACACCCTCCATTTGCAGAAGATTATTTCTGTAATGATATATATATATATTTAAGAGCCTGAGTCAGTCAGTTATCTGCCTTCACAGACCTATCTTGCTGCATAAACAGATTTCCATTTCCCGATGCTGTCGCTAAATGGCAAATAGTAAAACACTGGGAGAAGGTGGCTGACATTGCTCTTTTGTGTATCTAGAAAGCCCAGTGTGATCTGATGCATCTTCTGGGGCAAACACAGATGCGTGTGAGAAGAGAAGTGGAGAAGGGCTTAGCGTGCGTGGGAGTGGACCATCGCCTCTCACTCCAGATCCTGGAGCTGCTTTCTGCTTTCCTTTCTTTTTTTGCCAATGATGCAGCCAAAACTGCCTGCATTGTTGTCACTTCAGATTTTGGACTCTTGTGGGGATGTTCTAACATACTCCAGTCCTTGCTTTTGTGGCTTTTCCCTCAGTCATCCAGTCAACAAACTTTTACTGTGGGCCTAGTATAGGCTGTTCTCCAGGCATTGCTAGAGGAACAAAGATTAACCTGGCACCATCCAAACCTAACAAACTCAATGCTCTAGTTGGGAGACAAACATTAAGCAATAATTACAATGCAGTATGTTATAGGCAGTAACAGAAATACATTTAAGAAATGGAAGTGTCAATTTCAAGAGAGGCAGGAACAGAGAAGATTCTCAAAACAGATGTTATCTGAGCTAGGTGTCTAAGAATCAACAGAAATTTGTCACATGGATAAGAGGCAGAACAACTGAGGAATCTGCACATGCACAGGCACAGAAGTGAGCAGCAGTAGACCCATGTGCAGGGAACCACAGGTCCTTAAAGCATTCTTGGAGTGCAGCGCAAAAGCCAGGGTGCTGAGAGAGGACAGGTTCCCATGGGCTTGATGGTGCAGGTGGTATTTGTCATAAGGAAGACTTTTCTTACTGACATGAAACATCACTGGAGGCTTTCAAACAAGACAGTGCCATGGTCAGATTGGGGTTTTGGAAATATCACCCTATAAATAGTGGAGAAAAGATCAAAGCAGGAAAAGTGATCAGAATGAAAGGGGGTAAGTGACAGTGAAGGTAAGGGCCTGCAAAGTTGGAAGCGGCAGACAACACTGGCATTTAGGAGGCAGAGATACAGAGCTCAGGTACTGCTGGAGTCCCTGGTTGTGGAAGAAAGGGAGAGAATGATGCGACAAGCTGGCTGGCAGGCTCTGATTTGGTGGCTGACTCAGTGATGACCCCTCCAACCTCCAGGCCTCTGTTTGGACACATGTGACAACAGTGGCCACCCTGTTGGAGCGTATGAACTGCCTTTCTTCACTCACATTCCTCTCTCCCGTTCTCAGGGCAGGGGTCTTATTCAACAAGTGTCTTGCCCTGTGTTTGGCTTACAGAATATGCTCAATTATTGCTTTTAGAATTGATGAATGAATAAAGGAAGTCTAAAAGGGAGAGAGAGAGTAAAACCTGGAGACAGTGCAGGGACATGAAGTTTAGAGAATTAAAGAATGTTAAAGTAAAAACATTCATGGGGATTATTTAGTTCAATCTGGTAATTATACAGATGAAGAAACCGAGACCCAGAGCACTAAAATATTTGTCCAACGTCACATGCCTGAGATAACAAGACAGAGTAATGGGCAAGTTGGGGATGAAGAGATGATGAATTCAGTTTGGATACCATTACATTTGTGATGCTTGTGGTGGTAAATGCAGATTCTCATATCCAATGTGCTGTTGGAATGTGGTGTTCAAGAGAAAGGTCAAGTCTAGACATACAAATTTGGGATATAGATCATACTAAGACCATACCTCATGAGAATAGGTGGAGTCAGGAGCCAGGAGGGCCACAGGGGGAGCTCTAGTAATCTCAGAGATGGCGTAGCATGGTAGGAAGCAGCATACCAAATTGATTGGCCATCCTGTGCTTCAGTTTCCCCAATCTGTTTTCTGAGGTTGTCATGTGTTACATTAAATGAATGAATATTTGTAAGACCTTGTAGCAGTGCCTGGCATGAACTAAGCTCTAAGTAAGTATGAAAATGAATATATAAACACCAACATTTGATGGTGGACAGAGAAAAAAGACTCAGAAAATCAGTAAACTAGGCATGACAAGAATGGTAGGAGGAAATCAGGCAACTGTGGGAACACCAATGACCAAGGAAGAGAGAGTGTAAAGAAGGCAGGAGCAATTATGTGGCAGATGCTAAAGAAGACTAAAATCAGAACGTGCCTATTGGCTTTGGCAGTTGAAAGTTCATTGGTGATTTTAGAGCCTCCTTGGTGGGTGCTCAGGGGGAAGAGGGGTGGGCTGAAAAGTGAGTTAGGGGCAAGAAGTGGGAGGGCTGATGTGGGCAGTTGGCTCAGGGTAAGGCTGGGCAGAGTGGAGGAAGCCTGAGCTGTTGAACTCCATTCTAGTGAACTCTGCAGCACGTCTCACCTACAACACAGGCTGAGTCTCTCCTCATCTCAGAGTCGTCATCTGTAAAATGAAGGCAAACTTGACCTCCACATTCCTATCAGCTATGATGGTTGAATCCTTTTCTTTTCTTGTGACTAATGTATGATGGTGATCAAATTCTTTTTCACTTGTAAATGTGCCTGAGTCAGCTAGTGGCATTCTTTTTAAAATCTTGTTTTGAGTTTATGGAAATAGATGCTATGAGGGCTGGTTTACTTTTTAATTTATGTAGTGTTTTTAATGTACAGTTTTGCATTTGATCCTTAGGCATGCACGTTATTGGTATTGTCACCTTATTTATGAAGGCGACTTCAAAGAATAGGGTAGTTTTTCTCAAAGTCACAAGAAAAGTAACCCAATAATTGAAGCCAGGACTTCTGGCAGGCAAATCCTATGCCTGAGAGCTGCTGGGAATACCTGGGGTAGGTGGCACAAAACTACTTAAGACTGGGCCTTTAAAGAACATTGTTTTTGTTTATGAAAAATGCCTTTCAGCATAAAATGTCTTCAACATATTTATCAAAATACGAAGTTTTCCTGCCCCATCCCATAAGATTTCTCATTTGGAGAAATAAACTTTTAAAATGAATATTTTGGTTTCTCCTGCAGTGATAGGGTGTTTAACAATATGATCATTTATATTTTATTAGATTTATGTGGCTTCATATTCACCTAGACAATTTCAAAGCACTTTTGCATGCATTATGCATCTGATTCTCCTCGCCACTCTTTGAGAATGGTAAAACAGGAATGACTAGTTTCATTTTAGTCATTTAGTAAGAATCTGGTGTTAGAAAGATGATGTGACCAATGCAGGGTCTCTCAGAATTGCTCAGGAACACCATTTAGACACTGAGTTTCCTCATCTCGAAGCTGGAAATAATTCCAAGCTTGGGGAATCATTGTGCCATTGCCAATCAGATAGGGTCAGTAGGTCCCGAGTCTATAACTGACACTCGTAAATTAGTGAGCATTAGGAGAAAAAAGTGCCCCACCTCTCTGTATAGTCCTCATCTTTATTGTCAGGCTGTTGGCGGTGGTGTCACGAAACTTAAGGGAAAATTGAAAATGATGCATAAGATGGAAGAGAAAGAGAAAGGAAGGAACAGGAGAAGGAAAAGAGAAGAAACCTTAGCAGTAGTTAAACATTTCACAAATGGTGGCTTTGGCTGTTTCCAATGTTTGTGTAAAGTTCTGACTTCATCGTTCTATAAGTGTTTTATGGAATAATATTTAAAAAGCCCTTTGAGTGCCTTTGAAAACAGTGTTAGATACATATAAAATACTGGGTGCATAAAAGTGGAAGACAACCTCAGATATATAGTCTATGTGTGAAAAGAAATAAAATTGCTTTAATTCATCAAAAAATAATCACTATAAAGTTATAAAGTGAAGAAAGCAGAGTTTTCTTTTTTTTTCCCCTTGGCTGAGTAACCAGCCTGGTTTTCATAAGGATTAATGTGGTATAAACATGTTTATCACTAATAAAAGAGTCTATAGAAATACTGCTGCTCTTCTTCAGCATGAGGATGAAACACTGCTAATTTCATCTCAGCAAGAACAATTCATCTGTCTTGGGGGCACAAACTTGTATAGTAAGTCAAAAAATTCTATGACCAAGTAGTTTATTTTATCAGGGTGTCAGGTTTAGAGTGTGACCTGATTTAATCTCAGAAAGATATCTATTTGGATGTGGTTCCAGAATATTCTGGGTATTATCTTTTAAACTAGCACCATAATTTCAAAGGATGACAAAATAAAGAGAAAACCATGAATAAATTTTCTTAATTTCATTAGTACTAAAATTCTTGCACTAATTTCAAGAAAAGGGTAAGTTTGACTGTAAAATGCCTCACTATGAAACTGAAAGAAAAACATTTATTTATTTTTTTAGCCCAAGAAAATACTTTTGAAAAAGAAAAAACACTATATGTACAAAGATAATTACAGCTGCATTGTTTGTAATAGAAAAAAATGAACAGTTAGTAAGTAGTTGAATATTAATATGGTAGGCTGTTTCATAACTATTAAAATTATAAATATGCTATCCATGAAAAATCTGGGGAAATGTTTATAATACAATGTTTTGAAAAGTGTACAACAAAGCGAAGTGTGTTATATGCTATTATCATGTCCATGTAAAAACTGTCTATCTATATGGACAAAGTGTGGATGGGAACATGAAGAAACAGAAACCATTGGTTGTGTCAGTATATCAGTCAGGATAAGCTAGGTTATGCTGCGGTAACAAACAATGCCTATATATCAGTGACTCACAACAAAAGCTCATGCTACCCGATCAGACTCTGCTCATTGTAATCATTTTGGCACCCAGGCTGAAGAAGGTTCCATCTTTACACATCCTGCCTCAATTGTCTCAGTGTTGGTAGAGGAAAGACACAGTTGGTACTATATCTAAAAGATTCTACATAGAAGTGAAATATGTCACTTCTACTTACATTTGGCCAAAGCAAGTCACATTGGCATGTCAACTCCAAAGGGGGCAGGGAAGCTAAATCCTACTCTGTGATCAGAAAGAGAACCAGATAGATTTGAATGACACTAATAAGCTCAATAAGACTGATAAAATTACAGATGCTTTTTAAAATCTGTTATAATGTTAAAATACATTTTTATTATTATTACCTCAGATTCTACTTGTGAGCCAGAAATTGGGACTTGATGATGTATATGATACTAATCTTTCAAAGAAAGGCTTTTAACTGAAAATTCTTTAACATGCATATTCTTTTATTCAAATAGTTTAAATGGATCAAGATGATAAACATTTTCACTTTAGGAAATACAGTTTGAGTGAAAAATATTTCTGGCTTCATTCATTGTAATATGCAATTTGTAAATTACATTAAGAAAACAACTTGCAAGAAGGCATTCTGTTATAAATATTTATAAATATAGTTAGAAAAACACATATTTTGCCTATGTACAATAGAACAATTTGCTGGCTTCAGCAAGCAATCAGCAATAAAGGAAAAACATGTCACACTGGTAGGGTTTTAAATATTTCAGTTAGTAAGCTCCTGAAAAACATCAGTTGAGCATGAATGGGAGACAGTGTGATGTACAGCAAAGGACACTGGCTTTGGCATCAGGTAGGTTCAAATGTTGAACCACATTTATTAATTACACTACCTGGGGCAATCAGGCTAACTTCTTCCACACAGTTCTCAGCACATAGTAAGCACTCATATTTGTTTCATAAGTGAATTTCTTCTTTGTTTCTATCATTTCTGCATTATGAAAAAAGTTTTCTCTTGGCTTGTAAGATAGTCAAATTGTACCCAAATATAAAAACCAAGGGCAGAGTAAGTGTCTGCAATAAGGAGTTTTCTTTTCTTTTCTTTTTTTTTTTTTTTCAGTATTCCTGAAAACTGCCTTCCTGACATTAGAAGTTATATCTAAAATCTGACTTATGGATCTGACCACACACCCCTAAGCCCGTAAATTCAGTAATTGCCTGTGGTGAAGGACCCTACTTTTCCCTGTGGCCTCTATTCTCTAGACCGTGTCAGCCATCCTCTCCATGGAGGACAGGACTGTGTTCAGTCCTACGAAGGCAAACACAGGATAAGGAAAGGTTTAGGAAAGGTCGAAGAGTATAGTTCCCGGAAAGTAAAAGCGTGGGAGTGTGGGTTCTGAGCTTCTCCAAAGCCGATTGAAAGGACCTAAGAGAAGAGTTCTAGAAAGAAAATGAAGACCTGACTTTTTTCTTTCCCTGTTAATATAAATGGGAGTTTTTATTCCTATATTTTTAAACAGAATTCTGAGAATGGCATGTTTTTCCTTCTCTGGCTCCTCAATTACTGTCTGCTCCACAAAACAGATAAAAAGAAAAAGAATCAAGGAGAAATCTCATCTCCAAAAGAATTTTAGTACAAGTTCTAAATGGAACCCAGGGCCCTGGAGTGATGCTGATGCTGGCAGCTGATTCTGGATGATCCTGGTTTTGTGCTGTGTGGAGAGCCCAGAAAGTGTGTACCAGGATGGGAGAGTCTCTCAGTTTCATAAAAATTGTTATAAATGAGAATCCCACCCTTGATAACGATTTTTTAGGCCTTTCAAGCCTTTCTAAACTCTCCAAAAATAAAATTGTAAAAAAGGAAAATCTGTCCCTGTTATTGCCTTTAAACTAAATAAAATTTATCTGGATAATAAAATTATTTTAAATGAAGTTAGTGAACAGTAATTTTGGTTGTAATTGACCCATTCTTTCATTTAAACTGACTCAATTTTAATACTCCTTTGGTTCAAGGAGGCTAGCAGTAGCAAAAAGGAAACCATAAGAATTCATTCCTTTTAACTGTGTTACCTGTTAACACTCAGGTGGCCCAGAGATTTTGGAGTTTCCTTGTTGGCATTACAGCTCCCACTGGCTGCATTAGCCAACAACAGCCAAAGTCACTTTTTCCCACATGAAGTGGGAATATGTAATTGTATAGCAATGTCTGGTTATCAGTGATATTCATGGAATCTTCAAAGAAAGGAAATGAGAAGGTGTGTTATTTGGCAAAAATGACACCAACATTCTCCACAGTGCTACAGTCTTAAAAAGTGGCAGCTATTTCCATGAATTCTTTCACATTGGGTTTGATCATTATCCTGCCAGAAATGGATGTTTTGGGAAGTTTGTCGCTGATGCTCATTGAGAGTTTAGAAATCTTCAAAACTGGGAAACATGACTCATATTAGTATTTGCCTCACTTTATTTACTTATCCACTTATTCATTCTGGAAAATGTTATCGCATACTCTTTTTCCCCCCTTCTGTTTCTACAGATGAGTTTAAAAATGGTCTCTAGGATAAAGATTCGGACTCCAGGGTTCTCCTTTTCCTCCTCCCTTTCTCTTCCTTCACTCTCCCTATATAAGGTTGATCTCATACTAAGAAAAGTAAAAAGCTAGGAAGGCAAAGCTCTGGTCTTCCACTGGAAACGTTTTCACCTGTCTTTCTACTGTAGGGCCTTAAACACAGCCTGTCTACACTAGCACAAGACAGAGGCACGTATAAAAGCTAACTCTGGGGACCCATTCTGAGCTCGGATCTAGCATTTATCACAGCAAGTCCTGGTTCTCTTTGTTCTGAGATATTTAGCTGAATTTCACACAGTGGTGATGATTTGTACACAATCATATAGCGTATAGCAAAGCCTCATTTGTCTGGCACTATCATATCATCAGGATGTTGAGGAAACTTATGTTTATACGGTTAAGAAAATACTTCTTTTACTTTTACTTTCTTTACTCTTTCACTTTGTGTTTTGATTAAAATATTTCTAAAATTGATTAAGCTGTTTTCTTGTTTCTTAAACAGTGTGCAATGAACATAACTTAACCTTTTTTATTGCTCCTTCTGATCATCAAGCACCTTAATTACTGCTCAAATGCTATAATGCAGTTTTAATGTCTCCTCCCCGTGTTGTTCATTATTAAGGCTCTTGTCACTGAATCTGCAGCCAGCAGTATTTCCCTTCTCACTTGTGGTTCTGGCCTGACAAACCAGACAACCCATGGTTAGAATCGTCTGTAAAATAAAGGCCAATAAATACTGAGTGGTCCTCTTCAACACTGTCTCATTGGTGAAGTACATGAATCATAATACATGTAAAACTGTTTTATAAGAACTTTCTAAGTTCTTATAATCACATCAACTGAGACAAAGTAGATGCATCCTAAAGGGTATCATGAATACCTTTTTGGAGGCTTTGGAACATAGTTTGCATCTCTGAATTTTTTTTAATATTGAACTTTTTAATTAAAAAATTTTTAATTGACATGTAATAGTTACCTAATTTATGGGGTACATAGTAATGTTTGATATATACAAGGTACAGTAATTAGATTAGGGTAATTAGCATATCCATTGTCTCAAACATTTGTCATTTCTTTGTGTCAGACACGTTCAATATACTCCTTGTAGCTATTTGAGACTATACGTTATTGTTAACGATAGTCATCCAACAGTGCTATGGAACATTAGAAATGATTACTCCTACCTAGCTGCAATTTTGTATCCTTTAAGAAATCTCTCCCTATTCCCTCACTCCTCTACCCTTCCAGCCTCTAGTAGCTGCCATTCTGCTTTTTATTTCTATGAGGTCATATGAGCGATGAGATTATATCTCACTCATCTATGAGTGAGAACATGTAGTGTTTAATATTCCATTCCTGTTTTTATTTCATTTAATGTCCTTCAGTTTCATCCATGTTGCCATGAATGACAAGATTTCATTCTTTCTTGAGGTCGAATAGTATTACATTGTGTATATATGCCCCATTTTCTTTCTTCGTTCATCTGTTGTTAGACACTGGGGTTGATTCCATATCTTGGCTATTGTGAATAGTGCTGCAATAAGTGTGGGGTGCAGATGTCTCTTTGGCATACGGATTCACATTTATTTGAATAAATGCCAACTGGAGGGATTGCTATATCATATAATAGTTCTATTTGTAGTATTTGAGGAGCTTCCATTACTGTTGTTCATAGTGGCTGTACTAGTTTACATTTCCACCAACGGCATATAAGACTTCTCTTTTCTCTGCATCCTCATAACATTTGTTAATTTGGTTTTATTTTTTCATAATAGCCATTTTAACTGGGGTGAGATGATATCTCACTGTGGTTTTGATTTGCATAATCCTGATGACTAGTGATGTTGAACATTTTTTCTTATATTTGTTGGCTGTTTGTGTGTCTTCTTTTGAGAAATGTCTGTTCAGAGCATTTGTCCATAGTATAATCGGATTATTTGCTTTTTTGCTATTGATGTTTGAATTCCTTGTAACTAATTTTAATATTATTTCTTCCAGTTCATGAACATAATATGTTTTCTTTTTTTTCATATCTTCTTTAATTTCTTTCATCAGTGTTTTATAGTGTTTTTTTGTAGAAATCTCTTACTTTCTTGATTAATTTTATTCCTAAGAATTTTTTGGTAGTTATTGTAAATCCAATTGATTTCTTGATTTACTTTTTAGCTAGTTTGTTGTTCATGTGTAGAAATCCTACTTATTTTTAATTCTGCAACCTTACTGAATTCATTTTTAAGAGTTTTTTGGTAGAATCTTTAGGTTTTTAAGAATTTTACATCCTCCTTTCCAATTTGGATGTCCTTTCTTTCTTTCTCTCTCTCTTTTTTTTTTTTTTTTTTTTTTTTTAGACAGTCTCACTCTGTTGCCAGGCTGGAGTACAGTAGTAACACCGTCTCGGCTTACTGCAACCTCTCCCTCCTGGGTTCAAGTGATCCACTTGCCTCAACCTCCCGAGTAGCTGGGACTACCGGTGCGTGCCACCAAGTCCAGCTAATTTTTGTATTTTTAGTAGAGATGGGGTTTCATCATGTTGGCCATGATGGTCTTGATCTCTTGACTTCGGGATCTGCCCACCTCAGTCTCCCAAAGTGCTGGGATTACAGGCATAAGCCACCATACCCAGCCTGGTGCCATTTCTTTCTTTATCTTGTCTTATTACACTAGCTAGAGCTTCCAGTACTATGTTAAATAGTAGTGGTGAAAGTAGGCATTCTTGTCTTGCCTCAGATTATAGAGGAAAAGCTTTCAGCTTTTCTTTCCACTTTTCCCCATTGAATACGATGTTAGCTGTGGATCTGTCAGTTTGTGGTCTTTATTGTGTGAGGTTCTTTCTTTGTATACCTAATTGCTGGATTTTCATTATAAAAATATATTGAATCTCATCAAATGCTTTTTCTGCATCTATTGAGATGATTAAATGACTTGTCTTTCATGTTGTTAATGTGATACATTATTTTCATAGATTTGTGTATGTTGAATCAACCTTGCATCCCCAGGATAAATCTCACTTGGTCATGGTGTATTATAAAGTGTTGTTGGATTTGATTAGCTAGTATTTTGTTTAGAATTTTTGCATCTATGTTTATCGAGGATATTAACCTGTAGTTTTTATTCTGTTGTTGTGTCTTTGTCTGGTTTTGGTATCAGGCTAATGCTGGCCTTGTAGAATGAGTTTTAAAACATACTCTTTTCTTAAATTTTCTGGAATAGTTTGAGAATTGGTATTATTTCTCCTTTAAAATTTCGTAGAATTTAGCAGTGAAGCCATCTGGTCTTAGACCTTTTTTTTTTGTTGGGATACTTTTTATTACTGATTCAATCTTATTACTAATTATTATTCTGTTCAGCCTTTCTATTTCTTCTTGGTTCAATCTTAGTAGGTTATATCTGCCTAGGAATTTATCCATTTCCTCTGAGTTTTCAAATTTATTGGCATATAGTTGTTCATAATTGTCTCTAATAATCATTTTTATTTCTGTCACACCAGTTGGGACAATTCCTTTTTCATTTCTGATTTTGTGTCTGCTTTCTTTTTTTCTTAGTCTAGCTACTGGTTTTTCAATCTTTTTCATTTTTTAAAAAAACCAACTTTTTGCTTTGTTAATTATTTCTTTTTTGTCTCAATTTCATTTTTTTTACTCTGATCTTTATTATTTATTTTCTTCTACCAATTTTGTATGTTCTTTGTTCTTGTTTTTCAGTTCCTTCAGATGTATTGTTAGGTTGGTTGTTTAAAATAATTCTGTTTTTTTTAATGTGAGGATGTATTGTTATAAACTTGCCTCTTAGTAGCACTTTTGCTGTGTTGCATAGGTTTTGGTATGTTGTGTTTCTATTTTAATTTGTTTCAAAAAAATTAATTTCTTTCTTAATTTCTTCCTTTACCCACTGGTCATTCAAGAGGATGCTGTTTACTTTCCATGTGTTTATATAATTCCAAATGTTTCTCTTGTTATTGATTTCTAGTTATTCCATTACAATCAGATGAGATACTTGATATAATTTTAAGTAAAAAAATTTTTAAGATGTATTTTGTGTTTTAACATAGAGTCAATCCTGAAAAATGTTCCATGTGCTGATTAAAAGAATGTGTATTCTGCAGCTGTTGGATGAAATGGTCTGTCAACGTCTGTTAGGCCCCTTGTCTACGGGGTAGTTTAAATTCAATGTTTTTTATTGATTTTCTGTTTAGATGCTCTGTTCAATGCTGAGAATGGTGTTGAAATTCCCAACTATTATTATATTAGGATCTATCTCTCCTTTTAGATCTAACAATATTTGCTTTATATACCTGTGTGATCTGGTGTTGGGTGCAATTATATTTACAATTGTTATATCCCCTTGCTAAATTTGATCCCTTTATTATTATATAATATCATTCTTTGTCTCTTTTTATAAAAGCTTTTGAGTTACAGTCTGTTTTAATCTGATATAAATATAGCTTCTCCTGCTCACTTTGTTTTCCATTTCCACAGATTATCTCCCTCCATCCCTTTACTTTTAGTCTATGTGTGTCTATAGGTGAGAAAAGTTTCTTGTCAGCAGCATATTTTTGGGTCTTTTAAAAAAATTCAGCCAGCCAGTTCACATTTTCAAGAAATTTAATCTGTTTACATTCCAGGTAATTATTGATAGGTTAGAACTTACTCCTGTCTTTTTATTGATTGTTTTCTGGGTGCTTTATATATTCTTTGTTCTTTACTTTTTTAGTAGTATTTATTTTTGAAATGTGGTGGGTTTTTGTAACGACAATAATTTATTTATTTCTCTTTCTTCTGTGTGTACCAGCTTTACCACTGAGTTTTACAGTTTAACATGTTTTCATGATGGAGGCTGTTGTCTTTTCACTTCCAGATGTAAGATTCCACTGAATACTAGATTGATCTAGTAGTGAGAAGTGACCTTACTTTCTTAGTTTTTGTTTGTCTGAGACTTTATTTCTCCTCATTTCTGAGGAATAGGTTTGCTGGGTATAATATTATTTGCTAACAGGTTTTTTTTTGTCTTCAGTACTTTGAATATATCATCCCATTCTATCCTGGCCTATAAGGTTTCTGCTGAGAAATCTGCTTTTAGTCTAATGAGGATTCCCTTATATGTGACTTGACACTTTTCTCTTGCTGTTTTTATAATTTTTTCTTGGTCTTTTGACAATTTGACTGTATTTTACCTTGCACAGAACTTGTTTGGGTTGAACCTATTTGGGGATATTTGAGCTTCCTAAATCTGAATGTCCATTTCTCTCCCAAGACTCAGAAAGTTTTCGTCTATTTCATTAAATATGTTTTCTAAACATTTTCCCTTCTCTTCCCCTTCTAGAATCCCCTTAATGTGAATATTTGTTCACTTAATGGTGTTCCATAAACCCTATAGGTATTCTTCACTCTATGTTTTTTGTCTGCCAAAGTTATTTTTAAAAACTTATCTTGAAGTTCAGATAGTCTTTCTTCTGGTTGGTCTAGTGTGTTGTTGAAGTGATTGATTGTATTTTTTACTTCATTAATTGAATTTTTCAGCTCTTAAGATTTCTGTTTGATTCTTTTTTTATCTCTATCTCTTTGTTGATTGTTTTCCTGATTTCATTCAATCATCTATCTGTATCTCTTGTGTCTCATTGAGTTTCCTTAAGATTATTATTTTACATTACTTTTCTGTCATTTCATATTTCCTTATGATTTGGGTCTAGAGAATTTTTGTGTTCCTTTGGAGGTGTTATTTTCCTTGCTTTTCCATGTTTGATGTGTTTCTAAGTCGATTTCTCTGTATCTGGTGGAAGAGTCACCCCTTCCAATTTTATGGCATAAACTTCATAGGGAAACACTTATTCATATGGCTGGGTCTTGGTATGTCAGCTGGGTGGAGTGTATTGGTTTTGGTTCTAAATTGATACAGTAATGTAGTCTCCATGCAGTGTCTTCAGTTCTAATCTACACTAATGATGTTTGTGAATGTATCAATGTCCTAGAAAGTTTGAGGTGGAAGTGATGTGGCTTTGCCAGGGATGGACTTGCCAAGCTGTTTCTCAAGCTAGGGATGCATGTTTGCACAAAATGAGTCAGCCAACTCTGGGTCTAGCTCACTGGGGTTGGAGCTACAGGGCTATAACTGTGGCCAGGGTTATGAGAATGTGACTGTAGTGCTGGCTTGGAGGTGTGTTCACCTGGAGTGGGACTACTTGGATATTTTTGTGGCTCAGAGTGTGGGTGCATGGCTGTTAGGCCTGTCTAGGGTTGTGTCTGCCATGGGTGAGTCCACAAGGTTGTTTCTCAGTTCCTGACCATGAGTGCAAGGCTACAGAACAGGCCTGGGGTGACAGTCCTCTGAGGCAAGGCCCACAAACCTGTTTCTCAGGCCCTGGGCACTGGCACATGACTGCTTGGCCAGCCCAAGGGCATGTCTACTGGGAGCAGATCTGTTGGACTATTTCTCAGGCCCTGTGCATGGGTGTTGGGCTACTGAGCAGGCCTGGAGGCCATGTCTTCTGGGTGTGAGTCCACCGGGATGTTTCTCAAGCCCTAGACAAAGGTGCCTGGCTGTCTGGTCAGCCCAGGGGCATGTCAGCTGCTCAGCACCTCAGTGGCTCTTCTGCTTGAGGGAGGGCATGCAGTAGTTTGGCCAGCTCAATAGAGGGTTCTCCCTAGGTGAGTCTGCCAGACAACTTCCCTGTCTGGAAGTGTAGGTGAGCAGGGCACACTCCAGTAGTGACTCTGGTCTTAAGATGGCTCTATGGTTCCACAGCTTGGCTCACCGGTGGTGGGTGGAAGTGTGGAGTGATACCTTGTGCTCCTGGTCCTGGGCAATGCATCTGTGTGAATTCCTGACAGCTTCCAAAACTGGGCTCTGGGGTTGCGAGGACTATGGGTTTCTACTATTATAAGCACTGCAGGTGTTTGTGGTGGCAGTGAGGGCTGGTGGGGTTTTTTGATTACCTTTTCTCCACAAGGGGATGTCCCTCCTGATTCTGAGCTGGTCCAGGTGAGGAAGACAAGGCTATAGAGGATGGGCACCTCTACATTGCCCTCCTGGCCTTCCAATCACCACAGACGCCCCTCCCCCAACCCTGCTACACTGCACTCCATTGCTCTCCCTTTAACACTCCGGTCGAATCTTAGCTGTTTATTTGTTGCCTTGTTCTTTTTTGTGGAGGTTGTGGGGATGAGCACCAGGCATCTCTAGTCAGCCATCTTGTTGACATCACTTTTTTCTGAATCTTGAATTTAATTTATTCTCTGCCCAGTTATTCAACATAGATGCCATCAAGGTCTTCTTGATGATATTAAAGCAAACAAAAAGGACTATGTCTATGGGATAGCCCTCATCTCACTCATGGTTCAATATCCAGGTCTCCTGTCTGGTCCTAAGAAACATGTGCAATAAAATAAGAGTATATTCAAAGTGGGGTGCTGGGGGTAGCTGTAAGGCAGGAGAAAGAACATAGAAGTTTTCTATTTGGTAAAAACAAGCATATCACTGTTCAAAGATTGTACAGAGCTGGAAAATATGCATAAGCCAGAATTTCTGTCCATCTCTGTATCTTCATCACCTCCTCCTGTTGCTGGCTTTTTGCAGCATGCCCTGAGCCTTGTTGCTGATTTGGAAATCCTATGAAGTCATTAGCCTGTGAACTGGCAGAAGACATGAAGAAGAGGAACTTCAACTCTTCCATAAACTTTAGTGTGTGCTCCTCTTTTTAAATGACTTGGAGGCCAGGCACGGTGGCTCACGCCTGTAATCCCAACACTTTGGGAGGCTGAGGCGGGTGGATCACGATGTTAGGAGATCGAGACCATCCTGGCTAACACGGTGAAACCCCGTCTCTACTAAAAATACAAAAAATGAGCCAGGCGTGGTGGCGGGCGCCTGTAGTCCCAGCTACTCGGGAGGCTGAGGCAGGAGAATGGCGTGAACCCGGGAGGCGGAGCTTGCAGTGAGTGGAGATCTCACTACTGCACTCCAGTCTTGGCAACAGAGAGACTCTGTCTCAGAAAAAAAAAAAAGAAAAAAGACTTGGAAAATTAACACTTGACAATCTTTGGTGGTGTGACTATGTACTTCTCCTGCTAATCTATAGGCTTCACAAGATCAGGTACTTTGTCCTTGACCTATCGAATCCCCAGCCGTGCCTGGTGCTCCTGGGCTCGCTCACCTTCTTGATCTTCCAAACTCTGCTAGTCTTCAGTCCTTAATTAGCATAACCATTTCCAAGTTCAGGATCCTAAATGTTAAATCTTGCAGAGGGCTGGGATCAGCTTCCCTCACTTTTATTTCTCAATTCAATCTCTAGTATCCTCATCCAATTTCTGGCTTAAACAATTTGCTTCTATATGAATGAATCTTAAATAAATATCTCCACACAACCATTTAAATTAATTCCTGTGCATATCCTTTGTCAAGTCAGTGATCATTGCTTACATATGTAAAAAGAAAAAAAAAGTTGATTACTTCTTTTATTCTTAGGTTGAAATGTAAGCAGATCTTATAGGAAGGAGACGTCGATTTTAGTACTAGCCTTTTAAGTAATTTCCTGCCTTCCTTTACACTAGCTATTAATATCTTGGACCCTCAGTTTTCTTGGCTGTAAAATAGGGCAGTTGAACTAAATAATTTCTTCAGCAATGCCAAGTTTTAAGATGCTATAATATTTCATTGATTACAGGAATTTAACTTCATTTAATTGGCTCAAAGAACTACTATCAGAATTTCTCTAAAATAATATTAAATTTTATTTGTCCTATTATTTTTCAGACTTTTTTTGCTCTTTACATTGGATATTTTTAGTGATAAAATATTTTACACATGCAAAAAAGCAAAGAGAATCATACAACAGACACTGTATCATGTATGATAATGTACCTGGCACACAGTAGGTGAATAATAAGTACTCTTGAAATGAAAGAATGATCTGGACCATCGTCAGAGGTAACTACAGTTGCTGTAAAATAGCTGTGATTTTCCCAGAATGGCCAGCAGAGGGCGGACTGGCACATTGACAAAACTGACCCTTGATTTAGGTAAATTACCTCGGTGCCTTAGCTCCCCTGGTACAACTCAATTATTGTGAAATTGCTTAGCACATATCCAACAGCTGATCTATGTACCCCTTGTTAACCATATTAAATGAACACAACTACATGTTCACAAATTGTTCAGAGACTTCAAAGTCAATGCATTGTCAAATAACAGTTTGGAAAATTTGCAGTACTTAAACCACCTATCTAGATCACTCTAAATCTCCCTAAATCTTCTTTGTCAGTTGTAGTTATATTTCTAAACCTTGTCATTAGGAGTAGCAAAGTGATGGTCTGAATTAATTATCGAAGTTGCTGAATATTTTGTTTCACTAGTTAAATATTGTAATTTCTCTCTCTTGATCTGTTAACAGAATATATATAACCCCCCCCCAACACACACACGCATATCCATTCTTTTTGCCTAGAGGAAGCCACTGTTAACAGTTTCTTGAATCTTTTTTGAAATTTCATATGCACATATAACCATAGATATATAGGGTTTTTTTAACCATAAATGGGATCACAAATGCATGCAGTCCTATAATGTAATTTTTAAAAATAAGCATGTAATCACCTACAATATAACTGTGTTAACTAGTAGCGATCTTGGCAGAGAGCAAAAGTCCTGAATGTTTCTGGTCTGATTACTAGGAATCCATTTGGCCCAGCCAACACACTCAATCCTTTGTTGTCTCTTGTGTATAGATACGTGTTTTCGGTGGGAAGTCATAAAAATAACCCCTGAATCTTGGTTATCCTCTACTTTGTGCCTCTGCATATGCAGGTGGAGGATTACCACAACAACCAGATGCAGCTGTAAGAAAATAGGCTTGCTTTGTAGTGTGGCTGAGCACCACAGTCAGATCAAAGCCAGAATTTCCAGTGTCAATCATGAGGATTCTCTTTCCCATAAATCCCTCTAAACTGTACATTTCTTGCTGAGGAAATATTTGCCTTTGAATTTCTCAATCTCTATTTAAGGAAAATAAATGGAAAATAATGGTTTAGATTCAGGAAATGCAAGGGTTACTTTAGCTTTTGCATGGCATTTGTACAGTCTAATAGTAAACCCACTTTATTACTAGAATTTATATATAGTACCATGTTCAACTTCTTTTACACTGGTCCTTCTGTGTCAGGGATCCATAATCCGTGGGCCATGGACTGGTACTGGTCTGTGGCCTGTTAGGAACTGGGCCGCACAGCAGGAGGTGAGTAGTAGACTAGCAAGCAAAGCTTCATCTGTATTTACAGCCACTGCCCATTGCTTGAATTACTGCCTGAGCTTTGCCTCCTGTCAGATCAGTGGTGGCATTGGATTCTCATAGGAGTGCAAATGCTATTGTAAACTGCGCATGTGAAGGATCTAGTTTGCGTGTTCCTTATGAGAATCTAATATCTAATGATCTGTTACTTTCTCCTATCCCTTGAGATGGGACCATCTAGTTGCAGGAAAACAAGCTCAGGGCTCCCACTGATTCTACATGATGGTGAATTGTACAATCATTTCATTATATATTACCATGTAATAATAATAGAAATAAAGTACACAATAAATGTAATGCATTTGAATCTTCCCAAAATCATCCCCACCCCACCCCACTCTGTGGAAAAATTGTCTTCCACAAAACTGGTCCCTGGTGCCAAAAAGGTTGGAGAGAACTGCTCTGTGTTACACCAACATTAACTGATACTAACAGAAATCTTATTTACCACAGTAAACACATGAAGTTATTTTATATACATTTTCACAGAGCAAGTTCATTTTGGTAATACCCAAATCCATATAGCGTGCTATGTTTCTTCTATGATTATCATCATGGACTCTCAAAATTGGAAAATTAGTCCATCTGGTCCAATTTTACATTATATATTAACAGAACCTTGCTATGCACAAGTCTCTGCTAATAGATACCTCTGTTGAAAACTATTAATCACAGACCAGCAGTAGCAGCAGCAGCAGCACCAGGGAACTCAGGCAAAGGCAAATTAAATTCAGAGTACCCACTTCACACACATTGAATTGGAATTTTGAGGAGTTGGAACTAACAATCTGATTTAACAAGGACTTTGGATGATTCTTGTCATACTAAAGTTTGAGAACCATTGCTCTATAAACTCCTCATTTATGATCACTAGTTTCTGCTTAAATACTTCCTTAATTAGGAAATCTACTGCTTTACAAGGCAGACCATTGCATTTTAGAACATCACTTCCTGTTGGAAAATCCCTTCTTATTTAGATCCAAGTCTACCTTCCTGGAGCCTCTATGTACTACTTGTTTTGCTCAACAAGAACACAAACAGTGTTGACTCCATCTTCTATGTGATGGTGAGTTGTGGTCAAACACAGCTATCCTGCTCCTCTTCCTCCCTCCATGAGTGTCCTCCTCCCCCAATGAATGTCCTTCTCAGGATAAATAACTTTAGTGGCTTTTAAACGTTCACCAAGCTGCATTTATCTCTTTCATATTCTTATTGTTCTCCTTTAATGATGTTCTGCTTTGTCACCATTCCTTGGAAGTGAAACACTTCAAAGAGCACAATAAAAAAATAAATAAATAAATTTTAAATAAATTTAAAATGAGAACAAAAGATACTCCTTTAAGTGTGGTCTGACAACAGAGGGTAAAACAAATAGATACCTCTGTTAAAAAGTAAATGCTATTATTGATTTGGGATTGGACATTCTGATTATAACAGGCTTTTTCCTTTATAAAACTGAAATATCTACAGAAGTCAGGTTTTCTTCTAAAAGGAGTTATTTATTTGGGTTAGTGACTTATTGTTTGACATTTTCAAGATAATTTTAAATTCGTTTTACTTAACCACAAACCATTATAAAGGAGAGGCATTTCCTTTGCTTTGCATAAATTATCCCTCCACCATTAGGATTCCCCAAGATAGGAAAGTTACATACCTGGGAAAAACCGTGGTGGTAAATGAGGGTCAGTCTGATGAACACTGCAGCCCGTGACTGGTGCCAAAGACAGATGACCTTTGCTTCCCCTCAGCCTCACCACAATGTTTCATTGGCCAGTGCAAGAGAAACCAGGATGCTTCCTCATACTGCACATCTTTATCTGAGAACCAAAGGACAAATATGGGTGTCACATGCCAGATCCTTCTACCTCCTTCTGAAACCAGAGGACTGGACTGGGACCAACAGAGATCATGCTGTTTGGTCCACAGATTTCAGGAAAAGTGAATTCTGAGGAATCATTTTTTTTAGATCTTCCTCTGTGTAAAATTCTTGCACAATTTTCACAAAAATTGTGAACTTTAAATGAGATTGTAAATCTCACCAAAGATTTTTACACATAGGAAGATCTAAAAACAATGATTATTATTTTTTTCCTTTATAGCTGATGCTTGACTTTTTTCCCTTGGAAATATAGCTTATGAAGCAGATATATATGCCAGTACACCTTTGATTTTAAGTCTTTCAAACAGAAGACCATATGGATAAATTGACACATGAGAGATGGATAAATGTATGGACACATACATGTTCAACAGTTGTTGTTTTAGAGATTATGCCACAGAGTCATCAAATGCTGTCTACACTAAACTAGATTTTCCTGTGAGTTGGTAAGCAACCTGTTGTGGGAAGTAATCAAGCAGGGACTAGATGTCCATCTATCAGAAAAAATCAATTGCTAGAGAGATATGGCATAGCCTTTCCAAATTTAAGTTTCCATGAGTGTAGAGAAATAAGGATAATGGCTGTTAATGGTTAGTATTTACCTTAGGAAAGCCACCAGTCTAACTATTCTATCTGCACTAACTCATTTAATATAGAAAGAGATGCTTCCGAAAAGGGAATTTTAACAATAGTCTGACTTTCTGCAAAGAAAATGCCAAGTGACAGTTATATTGTTGATATACGTACATATTCACAAAAGACCACTATATAGGGAATAAGCTTTTGCAAATAAACACAGTATTGCCTCCAAATCAGTGACTTATTGTTAAACTTCCCAATTTCTTTCACCCTTAGCACTTTGCCTTCTAACTCCTATATCTCCTGCCTTCATTTAGTTGCCCAGTAGGAAGGTTGGACCAAAGTGTTTTCTTAGACCTCCAAACTAAAAGCCCTTTGCAGCCAAGAGTGGAGGAAAATAAATACATTTAGAAGAGAATTAAATCAACGCCAGCCTAGGAGGGTCAGCAGACCTGACAAAAGTTTTCCTTTCAGCTTACTTTCAAATATGACCTTCAAGAGGCTAGAGACTTGTGAGGGTTTGGGTGTTTAGTAATTTATATTGGCTTGTTCCCAAGCCCTGCCTTCCCTTAGTGATGTCCTAGACAGAGCACTCTGCAAATTCCTCACACAGTCCTCCCTTTCTCTATGTAAGGTAGACTTTAATCTGATCTGGAGTTCACTTACATCAAATGCATTTTGCCATTTCTGTAGGATTTAATGGCACCAAAATTCTTCCCAAAACATGTTGATCCCCTACTCCATTGCTACTTCCTTCAGGAAGCAAGGGAAAGAGAGATTTGCTGAATGTCCACTCTGTCACTGATGACTAGGTTAGGTGTTCTCACATAGATCACCTATGAAGAACTGATGACTAATCTCTTTTTATAGATTAGGAAGCCGTGGCTCAGAGAGATTAGAGAGTTGTCCAAAGGGAGGATTCCAGCTGCAACTGTAGCCTTCTGCTCCAGGGCCCTCTCCCTGCCTCATGGTGCCCCATCGACACCTAGCCCATGCCCACAGCACCTCCAAGACACCTGGTTCAGCATTCAGCACCCTCTGCCTTGTACTGTAATAATCTGTGCCCACGTCTTCTCTCCTTTACTGTCTTCTCTCCGAGGACCAGGAGTGGGTTGTGTTTATCCTTCTATCCCCCATAAGGAGCACAGTTTCTGGCTCACAGTGGGTTCTTGTTTTACAGTTGTTGGATTGCAGGTTCGAAGTGCACTGGCATTCCATCAAAAGAGCATTAGGACTTACTTGGAATCTCCAGAGACTCTCAATGTGGTCACATTGTTCTAAGCAGGTGAGCTCCAGCCCTTCATCCCAGCAGCACTTAATGGCCTCAGACCACAGACCCCAGTAACAATCATTGCTACTCTCTCTTCCACATTCCCCTTCATTATCTGGAGGAACAAAGACCATCGTAAGTGCTGAAAATCCAAGTACATGAGGATGAATGACCACTCAATTAAAAAACCTCTATGTCAGCAAAGATTTCTAACTTTTTTTTTTTCAGGAATAATTCAATGTCCTAAAAATTGGGTTGGCTCCTGACTTTCACAATCTTTCCTTGGTGGAAAAAGTGATGATTCAGCCCCACTTGATTCCGAAGTCATCACTAACCTGGGAAGGGAGAATGTGTGCTGGAATAAATTTTAGGACATTGATTTTTTAAATCTCTCCTTTACCATTGTTCACGTGGGTTATAGGCTCTCTAAGTATTGCATCAGGGAAGGATAAGACTGGGCAGGAGAGCAGGAGCCCTCACAAGTTCCCATCTTCCAGTTATTCTTGTTCCCAGAAGTCTCTAGGTCAGATGGAGGAAAGGGATTACAGGAAGAAACAGAGAAGTTGCAAATAAGCAGCAGGAAGAGAGGGGTTTCCTTTACACACACCCTATCTACCTGCCTCCTGAACCAAGCCCGTGTCTTTAGGCTCTGCTCTGCCCAGTCTTGCCTTCCTCTTCCACCACCATTTTTAAGGAAAGCTATTCTGTGCTTTGCCTCTGAACTTGCTCATATTGCCTCTATTTTTGAAAATGTACATAGATAAATCCCCAAAGGAATCATATTTGTTCAATGCTTAGCTGTCTTCCTTGCATTTTACCAAGCTTTTACTTTCAGTGTGGTCCTTAGAAAAAGTAGATAGAGCCAATATTACTGCAACCCCACTTTCCTGACAGCTCACTGAAGAACAGTCACTTGTTCAGAGAATGCAAGTACCAAATAGTGAAGCTAGGCCAAGTACATGGGCTGTTTGTTACATGCTTGGCATGTAACTAGAAGCACTTCCGGTAACTTGTTGCCATATTTCAAGGTACCCACCCACCCATGCTTCCTTCTGGGGAATTCCTGTCCAGATCCCCTAGTGTCCTAAGCAGCTGTGCTCTGGCCAGTGCATTTTTTTCCCCAGCTCTTGTCTCAGCTGAGTGCTGGTGGTGAGCTCCTGATATGGTTTGGCTGTGTCCCTACCCAAATCTCATCGTGAATTCCCACATGTTGTGGGAGGGACTCGGTGGGAGGTAATTGAATCATGCGGGCAGATCTTTCCCTGTACAAGCTGTCTCTTTGCCTGCTGCCATCCATGTGAGATATGCCTTTCACCTTCCACCATGATTGTGAGGCCTTCCCAGCCATATGGAACCGTAAGTCCAATAAACCTCTTTCTTTTGTAAATTGCCCAGTCTCAGGTATGTCTTTATCAACAGTGCAAAAACGGACTAATACAGTAAATTGGTACCAGTACAGTGGGGTGCTGCTGAAAAGATACCCAAAAATGTGGAAGCGACTTTGGAACTAAGTAACAGGCAGAGGTTGGAACATTTGGAGGGCTCAGAAGAAGACAAAAAATGTAGGAAAGTTTCAAACTCCCTAGAGACTTGTTGAATGGCTTTGACCAAAATGCTGATAATGATATAGACAATGAAATCCAGGCTGAGGTGGTCTCAGATGGAGATGAAGAACTTGTTGGGAACTGGAGTAAAGGTGACTCTTGCTGTTTTAGCAAAGAGACTAGCAGCGTTTTGTCCCTGCCCTAGAGATTTGTGGAACTTGGAACTTGAGAGAGATGATTTGGGGTATCTGGCAGAAGAAATTTCTAAGCAGCGAAGCATTCAAGAAGTGACTTGGGTGTTGTTAAAAGCACTCAGTTTTAAAAGAGAAACAGAGTATAAAAGTTGGGAAAATTTGCAGCCTGACGCTGCCATAGAAAAAAATATCCCATTTTCTGAGGAGAAATTCAAGCCAGCTGCAGAAATTTGCATAAGTAGCAAGGAGCCGAATGTTAATTACCAAGACAATGAGGAAAATGTCCCCAGCGCATGTCAGAGGGCTTCATGGTATCTCCTCCCATCACAGGCTCGGAGGCCTAGGAGGAAAATATAGTTTTGTCTGCAGCCTGGCCCAGGCTACCCATGCTGTGTGCAGCCTAGGGACTTTGTACCCTGCTTCCCAGCCACTCCATCCATGGATGAAAGGGGATAACATGGAGCTCAAGCCGTGGCTTCAGAGGGGTCAAGCCCCAAACCTCGGCAGCTTCCACATGGTATTGAGCCTGCGGGTGCACAGAAGTCAAGAATTGAGATTTGGGAACCTCAGTGTATGGAAATGCCTGGATGCCCAGGCAGAAGTTTGGTGCAGAGGTGGGCCCCTCATGGAGAATCTCTGCTGGAGCAGTACAGAAGAGAAATGTGGAGTTGGAGCCCCCACACAGAGTCCCTACTGAGGCACTGCCTAGTGGAACTGTGAGAAGAGGGCCACGGTCTTCCAGACCCTAGAATGGTAGATCCACCAACAGCTTGCACCGTGCACCTGGAAAAGCCACAGATAATTCCAGCCCATGAAAGCAGCCAGGAAGGAAGCTGTACCCTGTAAAGTCACAGGGACAGAGCTGCCCAAGACCATGGGATCCCATTTCTTACATAAGTATGACCTGGATGTGAGACATGGAATTGAAAGAGATCATTTTGAAGCTTTACGATTTGACTGCCTCACTGGATTTGAGACTTACCCAGGGCCTGTAGTCCCTTTGTTTTGGCAAATTTCTCCCATTTGGAATGGCTGTATTTACCCAATGCCTGTACCCCCCATTGTATCTAGGAAGTAACTAACTTGCTTTTTATTTTACAGGCTCATAGGCAAAAGGGTCTTGCCTTGTCTCAGACGAGACTTTGGATTGTGGACTTTTGAGTTAATGCTGAAATGAGTTAAGACTTTGGGGGATAGTTGCGAACTGTAAGACCAATAAGTTTCTTTTATAAATTGCCCAGTCTTGGGTATGTCTTTATCAGCAGTGTGAAAACAGACAAATATAGCTCCTAACCCTTTAAGAGTCAGCAATGAGTGGGAGAGCCCAAAAGGAGAGTTACAAAGCTGGAGAGGAGGCAAGGGCAGCCTTTATGGGCCATGTGTAAGGTAAAATGAGAATGCCATCCAGTAGAGAGAGAGCAGAATGGTGCAGTCAAAGAAAAACAGAAAGGTAATGGTCCTAGTCCATGAGAAGGAAATACAGCATCCTTAGCTTTTCAGAACTGTTGTATTAAAGCCCTCTGTTTCTTCAAAATAACCCTAATTTTTTGAGCTAGCGAGTTGGAACTCTGTGCCATGATTTAGGTATAACCTGAGTGTCAGTGAGCTCAGAGTACAGAGCAGTGAACACTGCTACAGAGCCCCTCCTACAAAGGGTGCTGACTAAATAACTTGGAAGCCACCATCAGTGGGGCTTTACTGAGGTAGGAGCAGGGACTATGTGCAGGGCATACAATTAGTCTGAAACATTGGGTCCTTTCATCATCACACTCCTCTTGGGATATTTATTACTTAGTGTTAAGCACATCTGTATAAGAGACCACCTGAGCAGGCTTAGTGTGAGCAACAAGGCTGTATATTCACTCGGGTACAAGTGGGCTGAGTCCGAGAAAGGAGTCAGCAAAGGGTGGTGAGAGTGGAACTGGTTTTATAGGTTTTGGGTAGGTAGTGGAAAGTTACAGTTAGGGGCAGTTTTTTCGGGCAGGGGAAGAATGTCACAAGGTGCATAGTCACGAGGTGCATAGTCACAAGGCACGATATCACAAGGTCGATTGATTAGTTAGGGTAGGGCAGGAACACACCACAATGGTGGAATGTTGCAAGATAGGTTAATCAGTTAAGGCAGGAACTAGCTCTTTCTTCTTCTTTAGTGGTTCTCCTGGTGCTTCAGGCTTTGTGACTTCAGGAGGCCTGTACATATGGGTCACAGGGGTCACAATGGCTCGACCATGGTGTAGGCTGTTCAGAAGACCTTACACTTAGTCCCTCGATGTTTTTAGGAAGTAGCATATTAAATATATCAACCTGTTGTTCAGCTCTATTGCTAACATAAAATTGTGTTTACATCTGTACTAAAATATTAATTGGCATGTTAAATTGTGATTTGTGTATGTATTTATCTCTCCACTAGACTGTGACCTCCAGATCATAAGGCTAGTTTACTTTTCTTTAAATACACTGTGCCTAATACTACTCCTTCCCTGCCATAGGGACCCAATAAATATGCAAGGAATGAGTGAATGAATAAATTAGTGTATTACCAAAGACAGTGTACCTCAGTAAATGGCACTAAAATGTACTATTAAGGCAAGAATAACGTGAAAATTTCTTCTTACTGATCTAAAGTTACATTCTCTACCTATACCCCAATGAAGAGAATAGGATAAATAAATAATATCTCATACAATGAATACATATCACATCCTCTTTAAGTTGAATTTTGGGGATGACTTATTGATCCCCTATTGTATAATTTACATGTCATCTCATGGTGCAACATCACTGCTTGCTGGGCCATTGCCATGGAAGCCAATGTGGGTGGTGAGACCTGCCCAAAACCTTCCCAACACTTTGTCCAGGTGGTCTGCCCTTTGAATAATGACTGCCTCTACTGACTTTGCTTTATTGAGTGCCTCCAGTAAATTAAAGCAGCTTTCCAGAAACTGGATGCAGGGATTTTTCCCCTAAGAGCCAGAAGCATTGTGAAAGTAGTCATTTACACAGGAGAAAGGTCACTTAGATCAGAAAAAGCCTGCTGGGATTGGTTGGTCAGACCCAATTGTTAAGTTTCCAAGAATTTGTCAAGGCAGTTGCTCAATTCTTAAATGATATAAACTTATGAACCAATTCTATGAAAACCAAAGATAAGAAAAACTCAAAACCATTACTTCCTTATTACTACATTTTACTATTATCGACACTTACAAAGTTATTTCTATATATTGTATTTGCATGATGGAACTACTGCATAATGATGTGCTACTGTGTAGCATCTCTTCCCAACTTTGTGTTCAACGAGTCATTTGGTAGCTTGAAATTGGCCTTGGTGGGAGTATTTACACCTTAGAACTCAGCAAACACTACAAATCAGGGCTATCCTCTGCCCCCAGAGCCTGTTGTTCATCATTTGCCAGCACACCACAGATGTGCCCTTGAATAAACTCAGCAATTTGAGCCATGCCTTTAAATGAGAATTAAACATTCAAATGAGGACAATGCTTTAGAATGCACAGTGGAGGATGCAGTAAACATCTGCTCAACATTCTCTAATCCTTGAGAAAAAAAATTTCATAAAACTGCTGGAGCGGAAGCTCCCCTCTTTGTATTATGAAAGCCAGCATGTGTAGACCCTTACTGCCAGCAACCCTCTGTCTCCTTGGGAAGCACTTTATGGGAACCAAGCTCAAAAGAGATTATGTCTCAACTGCATTTTAATACTCTGGCTGCAAACCTTTAATGAAAAGGCAGAAAAGGTACATTAAAAGTCTCATATTGATCCGTCAGGCTTTTTATGATCATAGACAACAAAAATGAAGTGGTAAAGCAAAGGCTATTAACTTACTATGATAACAGCAGGACAAATAAACAGAAAAATGCTTTTTAAAAAGTGTAGGTATGAGCTTACATAAGCAGACTGCAAGAAAGTCACCACCCTTAAAAGGCCATTATTTATCAAAGCAATAAAAAAGTCACAATGATTTCAACCAGTATCTAGTGGTAGTAAAAGATACAGCCTTACAAATCAGATACTTCATACCCCAATGCAATTGCTAATATCTAATTCTCTTGAGACAGTTTGCATATTTTGAATTTAAATTAAACCAAGAAATCATTGCCAGAAATGTATGAGGTAATAAGATTTGTTTTTTGCCCAAAGTTAGGTCACAGTCCAACATACCAAGCCATAGATTACTTTTTTTCAGTCTGGGAGACTATAGTGTAAAGAGGCATGTTAAAATAAGACAGTAAATGCTTGCTTTTTAAAAAAAAATACATTTGCCAATAGCTACCATAATGAAATAAATGCTCACTCGGGTGCTATATCAAGTTCAATCACAGCCATCGGGTCAAACAGAGACACACCTTAGCAGGTAATTCTTTCCTCTGGCCAACAACTTTCTCAGTTTTAATGATGCTCTGGACTCTGGAACTCAGCATCCTTACTTCTATGGATGCTCAGAAAAGTTGTTTTAGGTATTTCTTTGCAGACAGCAAGTCTTGTTTTCTTGAATCAGTTTCCTCTCTTTTTGCTAAAGCAATTTTTTATGAGTTATTAAGTTGCTTATAAAACATTTATGAGCAAATAACCTCACTAATTCACATTAAAAAGAAAAACAATCAATTTGCTAAGAGAGCAGCTGTGGTAAAACAAACAAACACACAAAATTTTTCAATCTCAAAAGAAAATGTGCTGGTCACTTTGCCCTTCTGTTTTTATCTCTTTTTAGCAGCAGCCTGGGAGAAAAATGTTGTGTGGTTGAGAGGTGCTTCTGGGTCAACCTGATTATTCAAAAAAACAAAGAAAGGTTGTTTTCCCTTTGCTCATGTTGATACTGTTCCTGCCCTCATTTCCAAAAAAGGGAGTAAACTCTTTCCTTACCTCCATTTTGGAAAAATATTTGCATAGAAATTTATCTTGCCTGATGAGCCTTTAGTCTTAGCTAGTGGGACGTTTCTACATTATATGAATTTCCATTGCTGAACCATTTTAGGAAAAATTAAAATATTTTCCTCAGTAAATACATGTAGTCATAGCCTCTTTGCAACATGCTAAATCAGCCTTTGATTCATTTTGATTTAAATTATAACATTTTGCGAAAAAAATGAAAGTATAAGGTACATTCACAGGCTCTCAGAAAAATTTACATGCACCTTAGTAAGGAAATTTGACAACCCTCTAACTGGTCAATTGCTTCCTATCTTTCTACGTATATTATCTTTGGAGGTATTTCTCTTGTTACTGCCTGTTCAGTAACCCTTTGATGGGTCCTTGTGGCCTGCAGAACAAAGTTGAAAATCTTCAATATGGCATTCAAGGCCTTCCAAGACTTACTTCCAACTTTCTGACTTTCCTTCCCCTACATTTACCCACAGGTGACCTATGGTACTTTCTGCAAGCTAAGAACTGTGTTCAGCACTTCAAATTCATTAACTCATTCATATCTCATGAAAACCCTAGGAAGTAGATGCCATTATCACCATTTTACAGAATAAGAAAGTGAGGCCCAGCAAGACTAAATAACTTGCCCAAGGTCACACAAGAGGTCAGTGGTAGAACCTAAAACTGCAGTGTTCTTGTGGCAGTGTTCATGCTCTAACCACTACTCCTTACCTCTCCTGTGTTCCAGATACCTGCAGATCCCACTTTGTTCTTGCTCAGGCTATCGCTTTGGTTTGAAATGCCACTTCCTCTGCAACTACCACCCTGCCTTCAGGAGCCAGCTCAAATGCTACTGCCTCCCATAAGTCTTCCCCAGTCCCTGCCAGCCCCACCTCCTATCAGAATTTTCCTCCCTCCTCTGCCTCTTAAAGCATTTTACTCCTCTGCTCAGAAAAAAATTGTAAAGAGTCATTCACTTCCTCAGTGTCTTGAGGCCAGTGCCTATTTCCTCTTTGTGTGTATTCCCCACAAAGACCTTCCACAGAATCAACATAATCAATAGATTACTTGTGTTCAATAGATTTTGCTGAGTTTAATTGAACATGGCAGCTTCCTGAATGGTAATCCCTTTCTTAACTACATTGAGCAGGGGGGAAAAATCCAGGAAAAATCTGTACACAGGATGAAGGCCTTGGGGAAAAACTGGTTCATGCTGGGAGGCTGTGTGGTTAATGATGGAAGGTCTTTTTAGTTGGACAATCTGCATCCTGATCCAGGCTCCTCCTCTTCTTAGTTGAATGGTTTTGGGCACATTCTTTAATCTCTCTTAGCCTCACTAAGATCATTAATAAAATGTGGGTACTCACACATGACCCCATTCTAGATAAATGGCAGCCATTTTCATTATGTACACATTTGATCTCTGGTGACATCTACCATCTTCTCCACCTCATCAAATAGCACTATCGTCCCTCGAAGTGCTTCACCCAAAACTAGAAGCCTTCCAGGATTCCTTTGACTCCTTCACCCCTCAACCAATATGACAGGAAATCATAACTAATATGACAGGAAATCATATTGACTCTGCCTCCTGAAAATATCTAACATTTTTCCATTTCTCTACATCACTGCTGCCATCACCTTAGTCTAAACCACCACTATCATCTTCTTGCCTGGGTTTCTGTGATGACTTATAAACAGTTCTTCCTGATCCACTTTATTTCCTTCAGTCTATTCTTCACACAGTATTTAGTCATCTTTTAAAAATGTAAATTAGATCACATCACTCCCTCGTTGAAACCACCCAATGGCTTCACATCATGCACAGAATAAAATCCAGCCCCCGCATGATCTGGCCCCTGCTATCACTCTGACCCCCCATACCACTCTTCTCATTCTTCTTCCTAGCCTACTTGCTTTCTTACTGTTCCTCAAACATACTGGGCTCATTTACATTGTCAAAAGCCCACTGGTTTTCTTACTGTTCCTCAAGCACACCTTCATACAATCTTGCCTAGAAAGCTTTTCCTTCTGGATTTGACATAGACAACTCCTATTTATTCAGCCTTCAATTTAAATGTCTATCCACCAATCTATATATATGTATATATTTGTGGATATAACACACAAGGACACATGCACACACACACACACATACACACACACACACACAGTTTTTTTTTTATCTGTTTGCCCACTAAAATTTAAGTTCTATAAGAGCAGGAACTTGGTTTCCCTCATTAAAAACTATAATCCTACAAGGGAAACTATTACCTGGCATATAGCATATGCTAAATACCTGCTGAATAAATGAATATTTGTTGACCTGAATAATAAGAAAACACATTAATATATAACAACTATAAAATATCATATTCATATATTAAACAAACATTTATAAAGCACCTACCATATACCAGATACTGTGTTAAGTAATGAGGAATCAAAAGTAAAGCACAATTTCATCCCTTCATGGGGTGAGCTTACCGTCTTATATTAAGTTTCATTATGGATATTGGGACCTTTGTATAATAAGGAAAAATATCTTTATATTACTTTCATGTTTCTTCATCTTTCCAGTCCTTATTGTCCACATGGCCTAGTGAGAAGGTGGGTACTGTAACAGGATATGTGCAGTCTTTAGAGTTTTATGGGCCTGGGTTCAAATCTCAATCTTCCCCCAACCAGCTATGTGTATATTAAAAACTCATATAACCTCTTTGGGTCTTCTCACTTCATCTACAAGAAAAGAAATGGAGATTTCAACAAGATGGAAGAATAAAAAGCCCTTGACTCTTCTTCCTCCCACAGACACACCAATTCAACAGCAACACAAGGATCAATTCCCTTTAAGGAAATCTAAAAACTAGGTGAAAGGCTCCTGCACTCTGGGCAAGTGAAAAATCAATCACAATAAAACTGGTAGGAAAAGTGGACACACCTTGTTGCCATGTCCCTATCCCCATCACAGTTCCATATGATCTGGAGGGAACCTCTAGCTCCCAGCTCTTCCCTGAGCAGCAAAGGAGATAACACCATGTATTTAGCATCCCATTTTTTTTTCTGGTGCTACCAAAGGAATTGGATTTTATCTTTTTTTTTTTTTTTTTTTTTTTTTTTTTTGAGGCGGAGTCTCGCTCTGTCACCCCGACTGCAGTGCAGTGGCCAGATCTCAGCTCACTGCAAGCTCCGCCTCCCGGGTTTACACCATTCTCCTGCCTCAGCCTCCCGAGTAGCTGGGACTACAGGCGCCCGCCACCTCGCCCGGCTAGGTTTGTATTTTTAGTAGAGACGGGGTTTCACCGTGTTAGCCAGGATGGTCTCGATCTCCCGACCTCGTGATCCGCCCGTCTCGGCCTCCCAAAGTGCTGGGATTACAGGCTTGAGCCACCGCGCCCGGCCTGGATTTTATCTTGCCTGTTTCAGAATGCTGATGAGTCCTAGCATATGCTAGACTCTTGGGCACTATGAGGAACAAAGTGGAGGTTTGAACAAGTGTGTAGGCATTCACTGCAGCTCCTCCTCACAGCACAGAGAAAGCAAGTTAGAACAAAATCTCACATCTTCTTCCTGGGGAAAGAGTTAGACTATGCAACCAGCATTCCAACTTTTTAAGGGCCTAGCCAAAGGATTGGTTTGTGTCCCACCTGTCTCGGAGTGCTAATGGGACTTGGCACTCTCCACACACCTGGCCACTGCTAAGAAAAAAGATGTCTGTTTGGACTAGCATGAAAATTTGAGAGGCCCATAGAAGCTCTGGCCAGGTTGACTGGTGAACGTCTTCTCCAAATAAGGCCAATTTGTAAAGACTGTAACAGGTGGCAGATTTTTTTTTCTTTAGTGTGTAGATTTCAACACAACAAGTTAAGGAAAATAAACAAGAAAACACATTCCAAACAAATGAGCAAGATAAAACTCCAAAACCTAATGAAATGGAGATATATAAATTACCTGACAGAGAAGTCAAAATAACCATAATAAAAATGTTCAATGAGCTCAGGAGAACCATACACAAAGACAGTGAGAATTTAAAATAAAGTGATGGAAAAATTTTAAAATAATCACAAAGAAATATTGGAGCTGAATAACATAATAACTGAACTGAAACATTCAAAAGAGGGACTCAATAGCAGACAAGAGCAAGCAGAAAAAGGAATCAGCAAACAAGTGAGTTGAAATTATCCACTCAGAGGAGCAAAAAGAAAAAAAAACTTAAGGGATTTATGGGGCACCATCAAGCAAATCAAATACACACCATGGGAATCTCAGAGGAAAAGAAAGCAAACACCCAAGAGTTTATTCAAAGAAACAGTAGCTGAAAACATTCCAAATCTGAGGAAGGAATTAATATCCAGATCAAGGAACCCAAAGAAATCCACACTGATACATTTTGATTACACATAAGGAAAAATTAAAAAGAAAAAAAATCCACACTGAGACATTCGAATTGACATAAATCAAAGACTAAGAAAGAATTTTGAAAGCAACAAGAGGAAAGTGATTTGTCAGATAAAAGGGAACCCTTACAAGACTCTCAGTAAATTTTTGCAGCAGAAACCTTGCAGGTCAGAAGGGTGTGAAATGACATTGAAAATGCTGAAAGATTGAAACTCCTACCAAAAATTAGTATAATGGCAAAACTATCCTTCAGAAAAGAAGACTAGGGTAAAGACTTTCCCAGATAAACAAAGGTTAAGGGAATTTGTTATTACTAGATTTGCCTTATGAGAAATACTAGATGGAGTTCTTTGACTTGAAAGAATGCTAAACACAAACACAATAACATAAGAAAGTATAAAACTCATTGGTAAAGGCAAATATATAGACAAATAAAATACTATATTACTGTAATGGTGGGATAAATCACTTTTAATTCTGATACACAATTTAAAAGAAAATATATAGTATATTATATATACTATATAATATATACTATAGTGTATATAATATATACTATATATTATATATAAAATATATACTATGTATTATATATTAATATATACTATAGTATATATAACATATATAGTATATACTTTACTATAATATAACTTAAAAATATGTGAATAGATATACAATATAAGTAGCTATAAATGACCACATCAGTAACATAAAGTATAGAGAAGGAGTAAAAGTGTCAAGTGTTTGTATGTAATTATGTAATTGAAGTTTAAGTTTTATAAACTTCAAATAGACTGTTATATTTTAGGTAAGCCCCATAGTAACCACAAAGAAATATCTATAGAAGTTACAGAAAAGTAGATGATAAAAGAATCAAAGAATATCAATACAAAAACCTCAATAAAACACAAAGAAAGATGGCAAGAAGAAAAGAGGGGCAAAATAACTACAAGACAAATAGAAAATAATAAGCAAAACAGCAATCATAAAGCTAACCATATCAATAATTGCTTTAGATGTAGATGGATTAAACTCCCCAACCAAAAGACAGAGAGTGGCTAAATAGATTTTAAAAAAACAAACTCGGCCGGGCGCGGTGGCTCAAGCCTGTAATCCCAGCACTTTGGGAGGCCGAGACGGGCGGATCACGAGGTCAGGAGATCAAGACCATCCTGGCTAACCCGGTGAAACCCCGTCTCTACTAAAAAATACAAAAAACTAGCCGGGCGAGGTGGCGGGCGCCTGTAGTCCCAGCTACTCGGGAGGCTGAGGCAGGAGAATGGCGTAAACCCGGGAGGCGGAGCTTGCAGTGAGCTGAGATCCGGCCACTGCACTCAGCCCGGGAGACAGAGCGAGACTCCGTCTCAAAAAAAAAAAAAAAAAAAAAAAAAACTCAACTATATGTTGTCTATAAGAGACTCACTTTAGATTTAAGGACACACATACACTGAAAGTAAAGGGATAGAAAAAGTTATTCCATGTGAATGATAACCAAAAAAGAACAGGGATGGACTTACTTATTTAGGACAAAACAGATTTTAAGTCAAAAACTGCCACAAGAGAAAAAGAGAATATCATGTAGTAATAAAAGAATTAATCCACCAGAAAGGTATAATAATTATAAATATACATGCTACAACATCAGAGCACCTAAATAGATAAAGCAAACACTGACAGATCTGAAGGGTAAAATAGACAGCAATACAATGATATTAGGAGACTGCAATACCCCACTTTCAATAATAAATAGAACAAGCAGACAGAAAAGCAACAAAGAAACAATGAACTTGAACAACACAGTAGACAAAAGTGGACCTAATAGGTATTTATGGACCATTTAACTCAACAACGTAGAATATACATTTTTCTAAAGTGCACACAGAAAATTCTCCAAGATAGATCATACTAGGTCATAAAACAAGTCTTAACAAATTTAAGAAAGTTCAAATCACACAAAGTATATTTTCCAACCACAATAAAATAAAACTAGAAATCAATAGCTGAAGAAAAATGGAAAAAAATCACAAAAATGTGGAAATGAAACAACAGTTTTTAAAATAACCAATAGGTCAAAGAAGAAATCAAAGAGAAATCAGAAAATACCTTGAGACAAATGAAAATAAGCATACACTATACAACAACTTATGGGATACAGCAAAAGCAGTACTACAAGGAAATTTTACAGTGATAAATGCCTACGTTATAAAGGAAGGATCTCAAAAACACAACTTAACTTTATACCTCAAGGAATTAGAAAAAGAACAAACTAAACCAAAAGTTAGCAGAAGGAAGTAAATAATAAAGATTAGAAGTAAACAAAATAGAAAACAGAAAAACAACAGAAAAAGAAACAATGAAACAGTTGGATTTTTGAAAAGGTAAAAACATTAACAAACCTATAGCTAGACTAACTAAGAAAAAATGAGGTGACTCAAATAAAATAAGTAATGAAAGAGAAGACATTACAATGAAAGCCACAGAAATAAAAAGGATCATAATATTCTACTATGAACAATTACATATCAATGAACCAGTTAACCTAAAAGAAATGGATAAATTCCTGGAATCATACAACCTACTAAGACTTAATCATGAAGAAATAGAAAATCTGAATAGAGTTTGAATCATTAATAAAAAACCTCCCAAGATGGAAAAGCCCAAGATCCAATGACTTCTTTGGCGAGTTCTATCAAACATTTGAAAAATTAAAGCCAATGCATCTCAAACTCTTCCAAAAGGTCAAAGAGAAAGGAATATTATGAAGTCAGCGTTACCCCAATACCAAAGCCAGACAAAGATACTATGAGGTAAGAAGAGTACAGTCCAACATCTCTGATTAATATGCATGCAAAAATCCTCAACAAAATACTAGCAAACTGAATTCAACAAAATATTGAAAGGACCATTCACTATAATCAAGTGGGACTCAAGGATGGATGGTTCAACATATACAAATCAATTAATATAATACACCACATAAAGAGAATGAAGAATAAAAGCCATATGATCACACAATGAGGAAAAGTCTGTCCCTTCAATAAATGGTATTGGGAAAACTGGAAATTCACATGCAGAAGGATGAAAATGGACCCTTATCTCACCCTTTATACAAGAAGCAACTCAAATGGATTAAAGAATTAAATGTAAGACCTGAAATTAAACTACTAGGAGAAAACATAAGGGAAAAGCTCCATGACATTGGTCTAGATAGTGATTTTTTGGATAAAACCCCAAAGTACAGACAATACAAGCAAAAATAGACAATTGGGATTTTATCAAACTATTAAGCTTCTGCACAGCAGAAGAAACAATAGAGTGAAGAGACAACCCACAGATTGGGAGAAGATATCTGCAAATCATACATCAGATAAAGGGCTAATATCCAAAATATACAAGGAACTCAAACTATTCAATAACAGGAAAACAACCTTATTTTAAAAGAGGCAAAGACCTGAATAGTAATTTCTCAAAAGACGACATACAAATGGCCAACAGATATATGAAAAAATACTTAAGAACTCAAATTATCAGAGAAATGCAAATTAAAACCACAGTGAGAGATCACTTCACACCTGTTTGATTGGCTATGACTATCATTAGAAAGACAAAAGATAAGTATTGGCAAGGATGTGAAGAAAAGAGAATCCTTGTACACTGTTGGTGGAAATGTAAATTAGTACAGCCATATTGGAAAACAGTATGGAGATTCCTCAAAAAACTAAAAACAGAATTACCCAGTGATCCAGCAATTTCACTTCTAGGGCATATACCCAAAGGAACTGAAATCAGTATGTTGAAGAGATGCCTGCACTCTCATGTTTATTGCAGCACACAATAGCCAAGATATGAAACAACAAAAGTGCCCACAACAGATGAATGGATTTAAAAAGTGTGCTATACGGCTGGGCATGGTGGCTCATGCCTGTAATTCCATTACTCTGGGAGGCTGAGGTAGGTGGATCACTTGAGGTCAGGAGTTAGAGACTGGCCTAGCCAACATGATAAAAGCCTGTCTCTACTAAAAATACAAAAATTAGCCAGGCGAGGTGCCATGTGCCTGTAGTCCCAGCTACTAGGGAGGCTGAGGCAGGAGGATCACCTGAGCCTGGAAGGCAGAGATTGCAGTGAGCTGAAATCATACCACTGCACTACAGCCTGGTTGACAAGAGCAAAATTTTGTCTCAAAGAAAAAAAAGAGTGTTATAAATACATAATGAAATAGTATTGGGCCTTAAGAAACAGGAAATCCTGTCATTTGCATTTGCAGCAACATGAATGAACCTAGAAGACATTATGCTAAGTGAAATAAGCCAGGCACAGAGGGACAAATATTGCATAATCTCACTTATATGTGGAATCTAAAAAGGCTGAATACATAGAAGTAGAGAGTGAAATGCTGGTAACTAGAGCCTGGTAGGAGTGGGGGAGTAGGCAGGGAAAAGGGAAATGTGAGTCAATGAGTACAAAATTTCAGCTAGGTAGGAGGAATAAGTTCTGGTGATCTATTGGTGATGATAATTATAATTAATAGTGTATATTTCAATAAATAAATATAATATTGGTCAATTAAAAATAAAAAATTTAAAAATGTATCTTCTCAAAAGTCTTATTTTTGAGTAGCATTATAGCATACTGGTTAAGTACACAGGACCCCAAGTCCAGACTACTTCTGTTGGATTACCAAATGTGTAAATATGAATAAGCTATTTAACTTCCCTGTGCCTCAGTTTCCCCTCAGCAAATGATGAGACCAATAGCATCTCATAAAATTGTTCTAAATGTGAAATGAGGATGCTGACATTGTTTGCATGTTTCTAAATTATGTCATGTTGAAACATGACCCACATTGTTAAAGGCGAGGCCTAGTGGGAGATGTTTGGGTCACGGGGTTGGGTTCCTCATGAACGGCTTGGTGCCACCCCCTTGGTGATGAGTGAGTTCTCAATCTGTGAGTTCACACAAGAACTGGTTGTTTAAAAGAGCCTGGCATCTCCCTTGCTCCCCTTCTCACCATGTGACACACCTTCTCCCCGTTCACCTTCCTCTACGATTGGAAGCTTCCTTCGGCCCGCATCAGAAGCAGATGCTGGCGCCATGCTTCTTGTACAGCCTGCAGAACCATGAGTCAAATAGACCTCTTTTTAAAATAAATTACCCTGCCTCAGACATTCCTTTATAGTAACAAAAAATGGACTAACATACATGTGAATCGTTTTTAGAAGAGTAGTAAGCACACAGTAAGCACCCAATAAAGGTTAGCTATTCTTCCTGTTACTCTTTGCTCTCCTAACAAATCACTCAAACTTAATAGCATAAAGCAGTAATCATTCAGTTATGCTTCCAGGTCTATGGATCAGGGACTTGCAAAGTGAATAATAGGGAAGGCTGATCTCTGCTCCACAATGTCTGAAGGCTTAGCTAGGAAAGCCTAGTCTTAGAGCCTAGGAGTGACTCTACAGCTGTGTGCTGGGGTCCTTTGAGGGTTTATTTCACAGTTCTGGGGGTTGAAGATGGTTGTTGACCGGGAACTCCACAGAGGCTATTGACCCAAATACCTATACGGAGCCTTTCCATATGACTTCATGGCTTTCTCCCAGCACGGGAGAAAGTTGCCACAAGTCAGTGTCCCAAAAGTCAGGAATCAGAGGCTGTGAGTTTCCTAAGGCCTGCGCCCAGAATTTGGCCCAGGGTCACTTTCTTTGTATTCTTCTGGTCAAAGGAGTCACAAAGCCCTCCCAAGTTCAAGGGGGAAGGGACACAGACCTCACTACCTAATGGACGGAATGTCAGTGTCATGCTGTACAAGAGCATATGGGTTGGGTGTATTGTTATGGCCATCGCTGGAAAATACAATCTGTCATAGCTATTACTGTTAATATGATGCCCTACTAGTCATGAAAAACATTTTAGCTCTAAGGGATGCCCTCTCCAGTGCCTAAAAATTGAGGTAAAATATAGGAGAAGAAGGCAAGAGAGGAGAGGCATTAGCCATTTATATATCATCACAAATTAGACATTATTCAGTCAAATGCTCTAGTTTAACAAGTGACAAAATTAGGTTAAGAGAAGTGAAGTGAGTTGCCCAAAATCATCCTGCTGGCAGAAGCATTGGGATATTTTGTTTCTGATACACCACAATACCTGGAAGAACAACAAAATGTAGTTCGAAGGGGAATAAACAGGGAGATGATGAAGAGAGAAAAGGTGAACTAGAGAAGGAAATGGGCAGGAAGACAGAGAAATAATTGCCAGCAACTGCCTTTGAGACTCCAGTAGTCTCTGGATGCGTTCCCATACTTGATTTTAAACTGCAGAGCTGCTGGGAAACCTTAAGACCTTGAATAGTGTTGGCAAAAACCCCTTGGATCTTTTGGATGATTTCTGCTCCTCCCTAACCCTAAGGATAAACTCTGGGCTGGAGAGTAAGAGGTGGCTGAAAATCTACCAAGTCCTAACTACAGCCGATATCTCTTTCTCCCTGTTATCTTGTTTATTTGGTTATTTGGTTGCTTGGGACCAAACTTCCACCTCTCATGTCATTTAAACTCTCCTCTAAATTCAGTCCCCACTTCACCCTCCTCCAAGTGGATTTCTTCCCATGCCTCTCAGTGTGGCTCTGGTCATGTAGTATGACATTGCTTTGTGGTCCCGTTTAATCTGGTGTTTGGTCTCAGATTAGAACTCTAGAAACAGAGAGCTCATTTTGAAGTTTGGTGTTTTTCAAAGACCCTGCGTGTGGTGGAAACAACATCCACTAGAATCTCAAGGCTGGAGGGCCCTTCACCAGCCCGGCACCCCTGCCTTCATGTAGTTCTGCCCAACCACAGAGAATAGCACTACTCTAAAGGCAACCTCGGGAAGTTCACTTTTCTTTTACAGTTAATGTGAAACCCCTAACCTTCCTATTGGGAAGGGCTTCTTTGTATCTAGCTCAATTATGTCCAGTTACTAAGTAATCCTGTTTCTCCTTTTGGTATACTCAATGGTGCTCGAGACCAGCAGCCATAAGAGCTAAATACAATAGACATTCTTGTAATGAATAGAGCAGGTCTTCCCTCATTTTTCTTGAAAATATAATAATTGTTATATTTAAAGTTCTTATTTTTATTACTTCATCAAGCATTTACCAATCATTGCCATGTTCATTGGGAATACAAATATATATAAGGTACAATCTCTGCCCTCACAGAGTTTACAGTCTAGTACAGAGATTATAAGCCTAGAATTCATGGACTGGACTTAAGGAGTCTATGAACCCCCAAAATTACATGCAAAGCTTTGAGGGGTATGCGCATTTTTCTGATATAAATCTCTTTTACCAGATTCTGTTCAGGAACCATGACACAAAAGATGAAAAACTACTGAGATGCAGACATTCAAGCAAAGGTCACATTCCTGATCACAGACAGAGGGAGAGGGGGAGAGGGCTACTGTGTATCATCTCAATAGAGATGAGGTTAGTATCCGGTCCAGGTGGGACTGTAGAGGGGACGTATTATTGTTCACAACCAGTTGGCGGGTGCCTGGTCATGGCTATTGGGATAGGGAGGGAGGTCAATCAGACAGGAAGGTGCTACGTTGAAGGCCCTGCTGCAAAGGAAACTCTCTCACTGTTATGAATATTTTTCACAACTTTATCATTTGCATTATTCTCAACATATTTCAAGTTCTTTATGTGCCTGCTTATCCATAAGCCCAGGAACAGCCAGGGTTTTCTGGTGATTTCTGGTGATTTACGTAACACAAGGAAACTGCAGGTACAGAAGGACCTATAAGAAGAGAGTTCTTGGCTCAGTCTGGCACAATTTGGCCAAAGGACTGTAGGTTAATTTTATAAATTATTTGCATATCACTTACACATTCACTTTAAGATCACTATCCACTTAAAATGGTATTACTAGCTTCCAAAGATTGCCATTGTTTGGAGCTTTTTTCCCACTGCTAATACATATACATATGTATGATATATATGTCATGATAAATATATATTATACCACTATATATGTGTATATATATTCCATGCTTATATATTATATACCACTATATATGTGTGTATATATATATTCCATGCTTCCTGTAAAGTCTGCAGAACCATGAGCCAATTAAACCTCTTTTCTTTGTGTGTGTGTATGTGTGTGTGTAGATATATATAGTGGTATATAACATATATCTATCATTACATACCTCATTTTATATAATATATAATAATATATACCTATAATATATACCTATCATATACCACTATATATAGTAGCATATAATATACATCATATGATATATGTATAGTTATATGAAACATTAATATGTATATTTCTATGTATAATAATAATAATATATTTATATATTTTCTTATTCAAGCAAGCTTTCTTATAACCAGAAGTAGAAAATGGAAAGAAAGAAGAAAACTTGGAGGAAGGCAAAGGGTGAATATTGAATCAATTGAATGGATTCAATTCAAGGGGGAATCAATTTTGTGAAATGAATTTTATCTTAGTGACACTTTAGAGAACACTGTTACTATAGAGAACAACTCAGTTTCTACAAGCCGAAAGATCATGACAAAGCATTAGAATGGACTTTATTCAGGCTATTTAAGGCAAGTTAGTTTGCTTTTATTCAAAGGCTGCTGAAATACTTATCAAGCAAGCAGACAAAGTGTGACAGCTAGAATAAGGAGAAGATTACTGTGAGTTCCTTTGCATGAAGCTATTTGGTGTTTCAGAAGAAATTACATTAGAGAAAGCATCTGATCAAACATATAATTCTGTCAGTACAACAGAAGGAATCTAAAAAATAATTTTAGCTCTTCTTAAACAGCCAGTTTTCATGATTTCATAACCTTTGTCACACAGTCAGAAACTAACTTTATTAGAATATATTTAAGTTGTCAAACATTTGCTGATTACCTATTATTAGCAAGGTGCTGTACTAAGCTTTGCAGGGGATACAACTATGAATAAGAAGTAGTCCTTTCTTTAGAGAAGTCACAGAATGCTGAGACTGACTCATATTTATAAACAACTATAAGTCAAAACAGAAACTATTAAATACTATAGTAGTAAAAAAAATCCAGAATGCTATGGAAATAGAGATGAAGACACCATGTGGACTTGTAAAGCCTGAGAAAGGTCTCATGAAGGAGGCAGAATCTGAGCTGGGTTGCAAAGAAAGTATAGATGTTACCAGGTACAGAGACAGGGCAAGGTCATTAGAGACCCAGCATATGGCAAGAGGGTGAGAGAAGGAAATTATAAAATATGTCCTGGGAACAGCAGGGATCAGTTTGGTTAGAACAAATATTTTGAGATGGAGTAGAAGGCAGTACATCCAGAAAATTATATTAGTGTAAGAATCTCATGAGTTTGCAATAGATAGTAAGAAATTTAGACTATTCCATAGGCATAGTCTATGGGAGAAGGAATTCTATTATTAAAAGTAATAGCACAAAAGGATAGAAATTGGAGGCACAGAGGCCACTTATGAGGTTACTACAATAGTCCAAGTAGGTAGAAATCTGGCACTGGGTGAAGATAAATGGCATGAGACTGAGCTAGTGAGAATATGTATAAAGACCAGGTATCAGCATTATTGGCAAGGTAATGGTCTCCAGAGAAAGCTAGTTAGCATCATCCTCAAAGATCTTCTTGGCACAAATCCCAATATACAAAGTAGAAAAAAATACAAGATAGACGATCCTCTAGATAAGGAGCTCAGCAATATGGACTCCAAACCAGAGCAACCCAGTTGTGGTGTTGCATTTAATCATGGGGATCAGTTTGATGTACAGAGTGTTACACAAAAGCTTATCTGAAACTGGAAAGGATAAGATTAATCAGATAGATTATCCACTGATTATATTTGATTAGTCTATCCTTCATGGAGAATAATTGTTTTTTTTAAAAAGTTATTTTTTTTTAAATGAAGATCATTTAAAGTAAAACCAATTACAGTTTGGAACTTTCTTGAACAATTACTTGTGAATTCAAGAGATTGCTATAACGAAGGTTGATATAGTTTGGATATTTGCTCTTGCTCCAATCTCATTGAATTGTAACCCCCAGTGTTGGAGTTGGGTCTGGTGGGAGGTGTTTGGATCATGGGGGCAGACCTCTCATGGCTTTAATCTGTCTTTGTGATACTGAGTTCTTAGGACATCTGGTCATTTAAAAGTGTGTGGCACCTCCCCGTGACCTCTCACTCTCCCTTCACCTTTTGCCATAATTGTAAGCTTCCTGAGTCCTCCCTAGAAGCTGAGCAGATGCCAGTACCATGCTTTCTGTAAAGCCTGCAGAACTGTGAGCCAGTTAAACCTCCTGTCTTTATAAATTACCCAGTCTCTGGTAATTCTTTATATCAATGAGAGAAGAGCCTAACACAAAGGTCAAAAACCCAGGTTCAAATCTTGCCTTCCATCAGTTAACAGTGCAACCACGAATAGCTACTTAAACTTGACAATTGTTACTTTTCTTATCTGTAAAACATTGATAATAGTATTATTGATAATAATACCTAACTAATTTGATCATTAGGAGGATAGAAGAGACAATGTATGTAGAAACACCTGGAACAAAGAAGTTTAGTCATATAGGATTGGTATTCTGACTTTGTGTTTCTTTTCTCTTTAATGCATTTGCATTGGAGTGCCCTAAGCCAGTCACACACCCAATCCATTCAATTCTATGCTTAGGCATTGTGCAGTTTTGTCGGATTCTGAGATGGTGGCCATATGATTGTTTTCCAAGTGAGGGATTCTCATTACTACTCCATTCAAAGCTGACAAATTGGAAGAGGAAAAATTTAGAATATGATTTAAAATCTATTTGACCCACAGTTTTATCTACCTCTTACTGGTCTATTCTGAATATCAGGTATTTTCTGCACCAGTGAGCTTGGCTGTGCATCCTGAGATCTTAAAGATGGAGAGGTGGCCTGGCATGGTGGCTCACACCTGTAATCCCAGCACTTTGGGAGGTCGAGGCACTTCTCACTTGGAAAGGCTGACTTGATTACAGTAAAAAGAGAGAGAGATTGGGAAAATAAGGAGTTGACTGGCAAGTCATCAATGGTGAAGGAAAGCATGCAGCAGGTTTGAACATAATTGAATCTACCTTTTTTTCCTTCCTGAAAATAAATCAAGAATCAGAGAATTGAGATACTTAGTCATAGGTCTCTCTATCTGTGGCTGTTGGCATTATACTAAGTACAATCAACTATTCTGCCAGATCAGCTAACCAAGGGAAGGGTTTCACACCTCATAGTAGATTTACTTGGATATGCATTTTAAATGTTATAATCAGACTCTCTTTGCAGCTTGCCTAACTCAGAGGAGAAGAGTGAGGACTATTACAAAGAAAAGTCCTGTATGGCTATGGTTTTAGGGGTGTGTATAAATATGAGATAGAGCCAAACTCTTCATCATCTCAAAAAGCCAGCATGCCATGGAGGTTAAAAGCAAAGGTTCTAGAACTAGTCTACCTATATTCAAATTCCAATTCTATCACTAGCTATGTGACCACTGAAAAGTTGTTTAATCACTCTGTGCCTGGGTTTCTGCATTTGTAAAACAGAGGTGATAATAATAGTATGTATATTTAATCGAGTTTGTTATGACAAATAAAAGAATGAACATGCATAAATTGCTTCATAAGTGGTAATTACTATTAAAGTAGGATAAAGAAGTATGTGTAATGAGCATCTCCAAACTTATTGTAGTATGACCCCTTCATCCCACACAGAATTTTAAGCAGAGCTTCAAGAAAGTAGTTGATACCTCTGTCTCTGAAGACAGTTGCTGAGCAAAAAGAAGGGAAAAAACAAGACCTGGAGTGGGGGGATCAGAGGTGAGAGAACCTGAATAACTGCCCTCTGGAAAATCCCAGATGGCCTTGTCACCCTCCTGTGGTTCTGTGGATGACACCAGAAATGTTGAGAAGGACAAAAGCAGGTTCAAAGAATAGATACCAGAGCTCCTTGATTCACATCACCTGCAGGGGCACTACCACAGGTATAAGTACATGAGTAACAGAACAGCAGACTTAGAGGAATGAGCACCAATCCCAGCTCACTTGCTGTTGGTAACCACTGGATTCAAAGCAAAGCACTGTCTTTCTTGACAAGATGTTTTTGCATGGGCTTTGTCTTAACTAGATGAGCACTTGCAAAGTTGATAAAAAATAAATAAAAGGCAACTGGAAAACTAGAAGCACATTTTGTACCATATGAAACAGAAATTGTCCACTGAGCTGCCTGTGATCCTGGCTATGGCCTGAGTGAAGAAGTGAAGGAGCATATGCAACTTTGTATAGTCAAGCGTTATTCTTTCATTTTCTCAACATAGTTTTGAGTTTCCACTATGCCCTGCACATATTAGGTTCCTGTATTGATTATACTTGGCTACGAATTATGTAGCTCAGTGGTCTGCTGAGTAAAGCAAATACTGCATTCTGTGAGCAAACATGAAGATGATACCTGGAGTAGCAAATTGTCTAGAATTCTAGATAAATGATCAGAATAGATGTGTATGTCTATAAAATGAGAAAAATAGCAGTAGTCATCCATTCTCCCTAGGCTTCCAGGAAGAATAATTTTCATTATCATTAAAAATATTTATAAGTCCATAAATACTCACAGATATATATTCTTAATAACTTTTCTAAAGACTTTATATGTAGGCAGCACTTTTCCAGCCACATCTAAGACATTTTTACCCATTAAAGTCACATGTTGAGGCCTTGTAGCCTAATTCTGGAGCCATGCTTACATTTGCTATTTAATTTAAACTAAGCTTCTTTCTATGGAGAACTCTTTGTGGTTGCTAAAGTCCTGCCTACCCTTGTAGAGCTCTGTCAGTGATATCAGGGACTTCGATGTGATCAGGGTCTAATTTCAGACCACAAGGAAGCTGAATGATAACTTAAGAATGTTATCAGGCTTGCTGTCCCAGCGCCAAGAGAGGCAGAGAGAGAGACAGACAGGAAGAGAAAAAGAGAGAGAGGAAGGGAAGGGGAAAGAGTAAGGGATGAGGAGGCCAAGAGAATAGGGTAGGAGAGAAGTACAGTTTTCATTGGTAAGTAGGGAAGGGACTGATAACTAGAAAAAAAGGAAGCTGGTAGGTTATTGACTAAAACCAGTAGCTCCCTACTCGAAAGCCCATATTATGCAGCATGAGCGTCCACCTTTAGTGAACTGGAGTACAATTCATCTTTCAAAGCAAAAAATGCAGCACAAACTGTAATGTATTCTAATTCAGTTTAAAAATACACCATTTTAATCTCAAGCATTGTATTCTGTTTATTGCCATGAACAAACAGCAGGTTTTGGTCAAAGCTGGGCTACCTCAGGAAGTAGAGAATTTCCTCTCATTGAAGAGTACTGATTAAAAGAACAGTCATCCAGCAGGTTCCACAGCATGAGGTGCGAGACCACATTAGACACCCTTGACATTTCCTCTCAACCCTAGGATCCTGCCTGTTCTACCATTAGTAGAGTTGCTTTCATTATCAGATACATGTTTTGCTTGTTTGTTTGTTTTTCAAAGACAGTTCTGGAGGCAGTGTGGAGCATAGATTGGAGGATGGTGGGACCATTTTCTTGGAGACCAATAAGAGACTCTTGAAAATCCAGATACAAGCATAAAGGCCTAGTTTACACAATACTATAGGGATTCAGCCACTCTAAGGATAATTCGTAGGTAGTGGAATGGATTTTCAGCTAATATTCTTCTCAGGGATGCAATGTATTTAGTAGGAAGATTTCTTCTTTTATAAAAGCAATGCTGCAAGCCCATCATCTGTGGCATATGCATTTGGGCATATCGTTTTCTTGTCTGAACTCCTTGTCATAGGGTTCTGCATTTACAAGGTAAGCTGGCTATGGCTGGTGGTTCAGTTTCTGGCTATGGAACAGAGCCAGGCTAAGTGCTCTTACTGAACCAATTTCTTGAATTTATCTTTATTGGCATTATTCTCTGTGTCCTTGAGCTAAATAAATGCTTGCTGAACTAAAGGATCCTGAGAGGAGGAGATGTGAATTGGAAGCTAAACTACACACAAGAAGTTCAGCTTCCATTGCCAGTGGGGGACTCCAGGCAACTTTCTGGTCGCTTGTGTGCTTCATTATCTTTTTATCAGGACAGAATATTTGCCAACCCCTTCCTGTGCTAGAACCATGCTAGATATTCTCAGATGTCAGGTTGGCAGACAGATCAAAGATGCTGCTGATAGGTACAGTAAAAATTCATGTAGAAATAGTACGGAGTTCTTCAGATTGTGTTTCTAAGAAGCCAGAAAAGAGAGAAAATGAGATTGGGAATTTATTTTAATGCAACAAATGTTTATTAAACACCTACCACAGTCAATGAGGAAGGCACCATTGATAGTGGTAAGGAGGGTGTATTAATAAGCATTTTCCAGAGAAACAGAACCAGTAGGATATAGACAGTTAGATATATGAGAGGGGATTTATTAAGGGAATTGGCTCCCATGATTATGGATGCTGAGAAGTCCCACAAGAGGCCATATGCAAGCTGAAGCTTCTGGAAGGCATGCTTCAGTCCAAATCAAAAAGCCTCAGAACCAAGGAAGCCAATTGTGTAACTCTCAGTTCAAGCCCAAAGGCCTGAGTGTCCTGAAGGATACTGGTGCAAGTACCAGAATCCAAAGGCCAAAGAACCTGGAGTTCTGATGTCCAAGGGCTGTAGGACAAGGGTATCCTACCCCAAGAGTGAGAGAGAATTCCCCCTTCTTCTGCCTCTTTGTTCCATCTGCCCTTAGCCAATTGGATGGTGCCTGCCCACATTGAAGGCAGATCTTCCTCACTCAGTCCATCAACTCACATGCCAATCTCCTCTGGAAACACCCACACAGACACCTTCAGAAACAATGCTTCACTAGCTATTGAGGCATCCCTCAATCCAGTCAAGTTGATACCTAAAATTAACCATTATAGACGGGGACAGATATACAAGGTAAATAATATAGGGATCTGCCCTCTGCAACTAGTTGAGGAAATAGTCATAGAAACAATTAGGTTTAGGTAGAATGAGATAAGTGTTGTCACACTAGTTGTTTCGTGTTTTTCATTCTAACTGAGGAGATCATGGAAGAAGTACCGATTGAGCCAAGCTTGGAAGGAGAAGTCTGAAAGCTGCACTGGAGAGGAGAGTGAAGGATGGAGGTCAAGGACAGCTGCCTAGCATAGACCCACCTCCATTCTGAAGGGAAAGTATAGCTCTCCTTTTCTGTACTAGGCAATATGCTGGTCACTAGGGATGTAATATGAGGAAAACAGACTCAGTCGCTCTCCTCATGTACCTCACTAGCTAGTGGTGAATATAACATTAATAAAATAATACATATATAAACACATAGTGAAAACATGGATAAGGTATTTCAGTTTTCCCTTATCGAAGTTTTTCTCCCTGTGCTCACCTTTATGGCCCAGGGGAAGAGAGCAAAACAGAAGTCTCCTTAGAAAAAAGAATGTAACATAGGGAAATCTGCTACACAGGAAGAGAAGGTAGAAAACTCATTTTTTCTATCCTAGTTGGTATAAAGAGAAGTAGAGACAAAGATAGTGTGAAAAGATTAGACATGTCCTAGCTTATCCTCCACTCAGAGTAGAACTCAGATGAAAGATGAGGAAGTGTGATAGACTCATACAGAGAGTGGGGCATTTGAACATTAGAAACCAAAGGAAAGGCCGAGCGCGGTGGCTCACGCCTATACTCCCAGCACTTTGGGAGGCTGAGGTGGGCGGATCACAAAGTCAGGGGATCAAGACCATCCTGGTTAACACAGTGAAACCGTGTCTCAACTAAAAATACAAAAACTTAGCCGAGCGTGGTGGTGGGCACCTGTAGTCCCAGGTACTTGGGAGACTGAGGCAGGAGAATGGAGTGAACCAGGAAGCGGAGCTTTGCAGTGAGCTGAGATTGCGCCACTGCACTCCAGCCTGGGAGACAGCAAGACTCCATCTCAAAATGAAATAAAAATAAATAAATAAATGAAACCACAGGAGATAGTTAATGACATGCTTCTCTGGGTATAATGCTAGAATTACGATTGAGGTCATTTTCCAGCATAGCAAAGAAGACAGGGTAACATTTGCAGAGATAAAATTGGTGTCAAAATTTGTATAAACTGCAAAGACATAGAAGAATCAACCTAAATGTCCATCAGTGGCAGACTGGATAAAGAAAATGTGGTATAGTCAAGCCGAGAGCCAAATCAGGAACACAATCCCATTCACAATTGCCACAAAAAGAATAAAATACCTAGGCATACAGCTAACAGGGGATATGAAAGATCTCTACAATGAGAACTACAAAACACTGCTCAAAAATCAGAGATGACACAAATAGAATAACATTTCATGCTCATGAATAGGAAGAATCAGTATCATTAAAATGGTCATACTGCCCAAAGCAATTTATACATTCACTACTATTCCTATCAAACTATCAATGACACTCTTCACAGAACTAGAAAAAACTATTTTAAAATTTATATGGAATCCAGAAACAGCCCAAATAGCCAAGGCAAACCTAAGCAAAAAGAATAAAGCTGGAGGCATCATGCCACCCAACCTCAAACTATACCATGGGGATAGAGTAACCAAAACAGCATGATACTGATACAAAAACAGACATATAGACCAATGAAACAGAACAGAGAGCCAAGAAATAAGTTCACTACTTACAACTATCTGATCTTCGACAAAGTTGACAAGAACAAGCAAATTGTGCTGGGATAAGTGGCTAGCCATATACAGAAGGTAGAAACTGGACCCCTTCCTCATACAACTTACAAAAGTAGATTAAAGACTTAAATGTAAAACCCAAAACTATAAAAATCCCAGAAGACAACTTAGACAATGCCCTTCTAGACATAGGAACAAGCAAAAATTTCATGACAAACATGCCAAAAGCAATGGCAACAAAAGCCAAAACAGACAAATGGGATCTAATTAAACTAAAGAGTTTCTGCAAAGCAAAAGAAACTATCAAGACAGTGAATAGGCAACCTACAGAATGGAAGAAAATTTTTGCAAACTATCCATCTGACAAAGGTCTAATATTCAGTAAACCAAACAAATTTACAAGTAAAACAAACAACCCTATTAAAAAGTGGTCAACAATGGAACAGAACAGAGTCCTCAGAAATAATACCACACATCTACAGCCATCTGATCTTTGACAAACCTGAGAGAAACAAGAAATGGGGAAAGGATTCCCTATTTAATAAATGGTGCTGGGAAAATTGGCTAGCCATAAGTAGAAAGCTGAAACTGGATCCTTTCCTTACCCCTTATACGAAGATTAATTCAAGATGGATTAGAGACTTAAATGTTAGACCTAATACCATAAAAACCCTAGAAGAAAATCTAGGTAGTACCATTCAGGACATAGGCATGGGCAAGGACTTCATGTCTAAAACACCAAAAGCAACGGCAGCAAAAGCAAAAATTGACAAATGGGATCTAATTAAACTAAAGAGCTTTTGCACAGCAAAAGAAACTACCATCAGAGTGAACAGGCAACCTACAGAATGGGAGAAAATTTTTGCAACCTACTCGTCTGACAAAGGGCTAATATCCAGAATCTACAAAGAACTCAAACAAATATACGAGAAAAAAACAACCCCATCAAAAAGTGGGGAAAGGATATGAACAGACATTTCTCAAAAGAAGATATTCATACAGCCAACAGACACATGAAAAAATGCTCATCATCACTCGCCATCAGAGAAATGCAAATCAAAACCACAATGAGATACCATCTCACACCAGTTAGAATGGCAATCATTAAGAAGTCAGGAAACAACAGGTGTTGGAGAGGATGTGGAGAAATAGGAACACTTTTACACTGTTGGTGGGATTGTAAACTAGTTCAACCATTATGGAAAACAGTATGGCAATTCCTCAAGGATCTAGAACTAGATGTACCATATGACCCAGCCATCCCACTACTGGGTATATACCCAAAGGATTATAAATTATTCTACTACAAAGACACATGCACACGTATGTTTATTGCGGCACTATTCACAATAGCAAAGACTTGGAATCAACCCAAATGTCCATCAGTGACAGACTGGATTAAGAAAATGTGGCACATATACACCATGGAATACTATGCAGCCATAAAAAAGGATGAGTTTGTGTCCTTTGTAGGGACATGGATGCAGCTGGAAACCATCATTCTTAGCAAACTATCACAAGAACAGAAAACCAAACACCGCATGTTCTCACTCATAGGTGGGAACTGAACAATGAGATCACTTGGACTCGGGAAGGGGAACATCACGCACTGGGGCCTATCATGGGGAGGGAGGAGGGGGGAGGAGGGAGGGATTGCATTGGGGAGTTATACATGATATAAATGATGAATTGATGGGTGCTGACGAGTTGATGGGTGCAGCACACCAACATGGCATAAGTATACATATGTAACAAACCTGCACGTTATGCACATGTACCCTAGAACTTAAAGTATAATTAAAAAAAAAAAAAAAAAGTGGTCAAAGAACATGAACAGACACTTTCCAGAAGAAGATATACGTGTGACCAACAAGCGTATGAAAAAAAACTCAGTATCACTGATCATTAGAGAAATGCAAATTAAAACCACAATGTGATACCATCTCACACCAGTCAGAATAGCTATTACCAAAAAGTAAAAAAATAACAGATGCTGGTGAGGTTGTGGAGAAAAGGGAACGTTTACGTACTGTTGGTGGGAGTGTATAAGGGAATGCTTATACACTGTTGGTGAGAATTCAACCATTGTGGAAAGCAGTATGGTGATTTCTCAAAGAGCTAAAAACAGAACTACCATTTGACCCAGCAATTCCATTACTAGGTATACACCCAGAAGAATATAAATCATTGTATCATAAAGACACATGCACACATATATTCATTGCAGCACTATTCACAATAGCAAGACATGGAATCACCCTAAATGCCAATGGTAGACTGAATAAAGAAAATGTGATACACATACACATAGGGTATTACACAGCCATAAAAAAAAGAATGCGATAATGTCCTTTGCAGCAACATAGTTGGAGCTGGAGGCCATTATCCTAAGCGAACACAGGAACAGAAAATCAAATACTGCATGTTCTCATTTACAAGCGGGAGCTAATCATTGAATACACGTGGACACAAAAAAGGGAATAATAAACACTGGGACCCACTTGAGGGTGGAGGGTGGGAAGAGGGTGAGGACTGAAAAACTGCCTGTTGGGTACTATGCTTATCACCTGTGTGAAAAAAATAATCTGTACACCAAATCTCCATGACATGCAATTTACCTATGTAACAGGTCTGAACATGTACCCCTGAACTCAAAAGTTAAAAAAAAGTATGAATCCTTGTAAGGTGGTATGAAGATGCTAAAACATCCCTTAATCATTACTTAATTAACCAGTATAGGCAAGGTTATTGTCATGTACTGAATTGTGTTCCCACTGACCCTTCCCTCTGCCTCAAGAATCACGTGTTGAAGCCTTAACTCCGAATGTGATGATATTTAGATATGGGGCTTTTGGGAGATACTGGGATAAGATGATTGGGTTCAGATTGGGGTGAGATCCTGATTATAGGATTAGCGCTCTTATAGGAAGAGGACTGGACACCAGAGTTCTCCACTTGCCCAGTGAAGACAGAGGGAGAAGGTGACCACCTAACAGGAACTGAATTAGCCAGCAGTTTGATCTTGGACTGCCCAGCATCCAGAATTGTGGGAAAATAAAATTGTATTGTTTTAGCCACCCAGCCTATGACATTTTGCTATGGCAGCTGAGCTGACTAATGTGGTTATGGTGCTATAACAAACAACTTCTCAAAACTCAGATGCTAACGCAACAAAAATATATCTACTGCTTGTGCAAAGGTAAGCTGCAGTACTAGGCAATTCTACAAAACAACTGCCCTCTATAGGAAGACTCAGTGATCTAGGGTGACTTTATATGGTTGCTCCACCATCTCAGCACAGGAAGCTACTGAGAGGTTTAATCATCTCTGAAGGCAGCTCCTATCAGAGTCTATTCTGGGATGCACTTCAGTTGATTTAAGTTTTTGGAAGGCCAAGTGTAGTCTACAACAGTCACAAGTTGGAATGACAAAAGTGAACCTCCACCTCCCCAATGAACTTTAATTCATAGAAGGAATATATATGGTAGAATCTCTCTCTTTTTTTAATTTTACTCTCATGAATTCTTCTGCCACTTTCCTGACTGCCAAAAGAATTGAATCAGAAACAGTCAGATAAATATTCCTCCTTCCTGCTTCTTCTAGTGACCACGTGGGTATGGTGGATCTTCTAAAAACTAACATATCTCTTATTAAGATTTATTTGTTATCTACATACCAATAATTGCTCCAACTCTGCAAATCAGATTACAAAATAATTACAAACACCAAATGTGGTTCAAATTGCCTCTTACAGTTTCAGGCAAGCAGGATGATGGCATTAATTTGCTGCACTATTGCGCAGTGCATTTCTGGGGACATTAAAATAAATGTTACATCACAGCAGCACACAGCATCCGAAAACATAAGGAATTCATGGCCCTGAAAGTTTCAAATAATATAATTTACCAGTCACATCACATAAACTTCATTTTGAGTCTCTCCTATTATGGATACCAGGAAGCCTGTGTTAATGAGTGCTTGGGCTGTCAAGGGAAGGATATGACAATAAGGACATGGATTCCTACAATCCTACTATTATGGGGTAACCAAGTCTCTGCTCTCTAACAAGCAAAATTAATACAAAATAGAACTTCCCTTTTTTCCTTTCCCTAGGACTATGCTGTTTAGAATTAAAACTCAAACTTTAATATGAATGGCTTTGACTGAAAATAGAACAGACAGATTAAGATTAGAATTCCTAGTGCTCCCTTTTCCTCTCAGTTATAATCACTCTTTCTCCTAGCAAGTGATGAAGACAGAAGTGATAGTGAAGGATCTAGGGCATGCTGAGAAAAATAAGCACATACCTCATTAATGTCTTCCTTTTTTTTTTTTTTTTTTTTTGGAGACAGAGTCTCGCTCTGTCACTCAGGCTGGAATAGTGGCATGATCTCAGCTCACTGCAAGCTCCGCCTCCCGGGTTCACGCCATTCTCCTACCTCAGCCTCCCGAGTAGCTGGGACTACAGGCTCCCGCCACCATGCCCGGCTAATTTTTTGTATTTTTAGTTGAGATGGGGTTTCACCATGTTAGCCAGGATGGTGTCGATCTCCTGACCTCGTGATCTGCCCGCCTCAGCCTCCCAAAGTGCTGGGATTACAGGCATGAGCCACCATGCCCAGCCTACCTCATGAATTTCCAGAAAAAAAATAGATAATATAGAGTTTTCTCTGTTTTTCAAATGGGGAAACTAAAGTCCAACGGAAAGAAGTCACTGACCCAAGGTCACACCACTAATGAGAAGAAGAGCCAAGATTAGACTCAAGCTTCGTGATGTCTAAGCCAGTGCTGCTGTCACTGTGTTACCCTCCCATGTCTGGTCCAGATTCTAGTAAATGATTCTGTTTCCAATAGTGGTATCCAAAATATCAAATGAGAGACCAAGAAAATTTTCACTCATTGAATTAAATTCATTAAAAGAACAAGCATGTTTTTTAAAAATCCCCAGCTTTCTTGACTGTGCATAGAAGAGAAACATAAAAGATATGATGGATATCACAGAAAGTCATTGGTGGGATTGGGAGATTAGATTGATGGGTAAGTAATAAGAATGCTTAGGAAGGAATATTGCAGGTATGATGGTAGCTATGTGATTTTTTTTAAGTCAGGTGCATTTGAGAACATCCTTTCATATGAAAAACATTGATCATCTTCTCCTCCTCCTTCTCCTTCTTCTTTTCTTCTTCTCCTTCTTCTGCTTTTTCTTCTCTTCCTCCTTCTTCTGCTTTTTCTTCTCTTCCTCCTTCTTCTTTTTTCCTCCTCCTCCTCCTCCTTCTTCTCCTTTCTCCTTCTCCTTCTCTCTCCTTCTTCTCTTAATTAGGAATATGCTCTAATGGATAACCTTTTAGGATGGTTGCTCTTGCGAAATCCAGTAGGGTCGTGGAGCCACTAATGACATACTTTGCTCTGATGTTCACATTAAAAAAAACAGCTGCCTTTAGGACCTGGCTCAAAAGGAAGGAAATAATTTACCTTTCCTTGGCCTAGCACTTGAATCCTATAAATTAAAAAATAAATAAATAAATAAATACAGTGCTGAAAGAATCTTTTAGAGATACACTTTTCAGAAATAAGCTATTAAAATAATCAATGTCATTGGTCACATCCATGAAGATAATATAAATAAATGTATGGGTGATGTCCACATCAGCTGTGGCAGCAGAAGGTACACTGTAGCATCCGTGGATTGATGCAAAGTTTTGGCAGAGGGGACTGGAAGTTCTGTTTTCAAAATATTGTCACTTCAGGCTTTGGACACTGATAACTGCTATTATATATATGTCATTTTTAAATGTAGAAATTGGAGTTCAAGAGAGGGAGTCAGAGCAAGATGGCCAAATAGAAGCCTCTGCTGATCATCTTCTCTATAGGAACACCAAATGTAACAGCTATCTACACACACACACACACACACACACACACACAGCTATCTACACACACACATACACAGCTATCTACACACACACACACACACACACACAGCTATCTACACACACACACACAGCTATCTACACACACACACACACACAGCTATCTACACACACACACAATCTACACACACACACACACAGCTATCTACACACACACAGCTATCTACGCACACACACACACAGCTATCTGCACACACACACGCACAGCTATCTACACACACACACACAGCTATCTACACACACACACACACACAGCTATCTACACACACACACACACAGCTATCTACACACACACACAGCTATCTACACACACACACACACACAGCTATCTACACACACACACACAGCTATCTACACACACACACACACACAGCTATCTACACACACACACAGCTATCTACACACACACAGCTATCTACACACACACACAGCTATCTACACACACACACACACACAGCTATCTACACACACACACAGCTATCTACACACACACACAGCTATCTACACACACACACACACACACACAAGCAACTTCACAAGAACCAAAAGTCAAGTGAGTGACCACAGTACTTGGTTTTAACTTCATTTTGCTGAAAAAGGCACTGCAGAGGATAGGAAAGACAGTCTCAAATTGCTGACACCATCCTCCCCCATCCCCCAGCAGCAGTCATGTGGTGCAGAGAGAAAATCTGTGTGCACAGGGAGGGAGAGCACAGCGATTGTGGAACTTTGCATTGGAACTCAGTATTGGAACTTGGATACCAGTTTAGCCACAGTAGGGTACATCAGGCACAGTCATGAGGCACCTATTCCAGGCTCTAGCTCCTAGACACACCCTAGGCCATAAGCAAACTCACTGCCTTGAAGGGCAGAAGCCAGTCCTGGTAGGATTCGTCACCTACTGATTAAAGAGCCATTGGTCCCTAAATAATCAACAATTGTAACCAGGTAGTACATGGTGTGGGCCTTGGGTGAGACTCTGAAATGTGCTGGCTTCAGCTGTGACCCAGCAGATTAAAAACTGTGGTGACTATGAGAGACTTCTGTTTAAAAAAAAAAAAAAAAAAAGCAGAGGGAAGAGCAAAGGGAACCTTGTCTTGAAGCTTAGGTGCAAGCTCAGCCACAGTGGGGAAGAGCATCAAGCAAGTTTGAGGCTCCCAGTTACAGGCCTTGACATTTAGACAGTATTTCTGGACCTGCCATGGGCCAGAGGAGAGTCCACTGCCCTGAAGGGTAAGTTTCAAGCTTGGCTGCATTCACCAATATCTGACTAAAGAGCCCCCCTTGGGCCTTAAGTGAACATCAGTGGAAGCCTGGCAGTTCCCCCTGTGGGCCTGTGGTGGTGGTGAACATGAGGAGGAGACACTCCTCTGCCTGGGGAAAGGGGAAAAAAAGAGTGGGAAGGACTTCGGCTTGTGGTTTGGATGCTAGCTCAGAGACAGTAGAATAGAGCACCAGGTAGATTTCTAAGGTTTCTAACTCCAGACCCTGGCTCCCCACTGGCATCTCTGGACCTGCCCAGAGCCTGAAGGAACTCACTGGCCTACAGGGAAGGATACAAGCCTGGAAGGCTTCATGATCTGCTGACTGTACAGCGCTGGGGCTTTGAACAAACATATGCAGTAGTCAGATAGTGGTTGCAATAGGCCTTGGGAGACAGCCAGTGCTTTGCTGGCTTCAGGTTTGACCCAGCACAGTCTCAGTGGTGGTGGCCACTGGGATGCTTGTGTCACCCCTCCCCCAGCTCCAGGCAGCTCGGCAGCTCAGCACAGAGAGAATGTTTGTGTGTTTGGGAGAAAATAAGAGAACAAGAGTCTTTGCCTGATAATTCAGAGAATTCTCTGTGATCTTATCCCAGAACACCAAAGTGGTACCTCTATGAGTCTACTAGAACCACAGTGATACTGGGCTTGGGCTGCCCCTTAATATGGATATGGCTGCAATGACTAAAAACTATATCACAACACCCAAGTCCCATCAAATGCCTGGAAAGCCTTTCCTAGAAGGACAGGTACAAACAAGCCCAGACTACAAAGACTGCAATAAATAGCTAACTCTTCAATGCTTAGACAGTGATGAACATCCACAGGCATCAAGACCATCCAGGAAAACATGACCTCACCTAATGAAGTAAATAAGGCACAAGAGACCAATCCCAAAGAGACAGAGATATGTGACATTTCAGACAGATGATTTACAATAGCTGTTTTGAGGAAACCTGAATAAATTCAAGACAACACAGAGAAGGAATTCAGCATCCTAGCAGATAAATTTTTAAAAGATATTAAAATAATGAAAAAGGATCATGCAGAAATTCTGGAGCTGAAAAATGCAATTGCTATACTAAAGAATGTATCAGAATCTCTTAATAGCAGAACATATGAAGTAGAAGACAGAATTAGTGAACTTAAAGACAGGCTATTTGAAAATACAGTCAGAAGAGACAAAAGAAAAAAGAGTAAAGAATAAAGCATGCCTGACCAATTTAGAAAATAGCCTTAAAGGGCAATCTAAGAGTAACTGGCCTTAAAGAGGAGGTAGAGAAAAATATAGGGGTAGAAAGTTTATTAAAAGAGGTAATAACTTCCTAAACCTAGAGAAAGATATCAATGTTCATATACAAGAAGGTTATAGAACACCAAGCAGATTAAATCCAAAGAAGACGACCTCAAGGCATTTAATAATCAAACTCCCTAAGGTCAAGACTAGAGAAAGAATACTAAAAGTAGCAAGAGAAAAAAAATACAATGGAACTCCAATACATCTGGCAACAGACTTTTTAGAGGAAACCTAACAGGCCAGGAGAGAGTGGCATGACATATTTAAAGTGCTGAAAGAAAAATACTTTTATCCCAGAACAGTACATCTGGCAAAAAAATCCTTCCAGCATGAAAGAGAAATAAAGACTTTCCCAGACAAACAAAAGCTGAGGGACTTCATCAACACCAAACCTGTCCTCCAAGAAATGCTAAGGGGAGTTCTTCTATCTGAAAGAAAAGGACATTAATGCACAATAAAAAATCATCTGAAGGCACAAAACTCACTGGTAATAGTAAGTACACAGAAAAACACAGAATATTATAACACTGTAATTGTGGTGTGTAAACTATATATCTTAAGTAGAAAGATGAAAAGATGAACCAATCAAAAATAAGAACTACAACAACTTTTCCATATATAGTACAATAAGATATAAATAGAAACAAATAAAAAGTTTAAAAATGGGGGCAAAAAGTTGAAGTGCAGTGTTTAATTAGTTTTCTTTTTGCTTGTTTGTTTATTTATACAATCAGTGTTAAGTTGTCATCAGTTAAAAAGAATGGGTTATAAGATAGTACTCGCAAGTCTCATGGTAATCTCAAACAAAAAATATACAACAGATACAAAAAATATAAAAAGTAAGAAACTAAATCATAAGACCAGAGAAAATCACCTTCACTAAAGGAAGACAGGAAGGAAAGAAAAAAGTAAGAGAAGACCACAAAATAACCAGAAAACAAATAACAAAATGGCAGGGGTAAGGCTTCACTTATCGATAACATTGACTGAAACTGCATTAAACTCCCCAATCAAAAGACATAGGGTGGCTGAATAAATAAAAAAACAAAACCCAAAAATCTGTTGCCTCCAAGAAACACACTTCACCTATAAGGACACACATAGACTAAAAAGAAATGAAGGTAAAAAGATATTCCAAGTGAATAAAAAGAAAAAAGAGCAGGAGTATCTATACTTATATCAGACAAAATACATTTCAGACAAAACTATAAATAGAGACAAGGAATGCCATTATATAATAATAAAGGGGTCAATTAGCAAGAGGGTATAACAATTGTAAATATATATGCACCCAACACTGGAGCACCCAGAGATGTAAAGCAAATATTATTAAAACTAAAGAAAGAAATAGACCCCAATACAATAATAGCTGGAGACGTCAGCATCCCACTCTCAGTATTGAATAGATCATTCAGACAGAAAATCAACAAAGAAACATTGGACTTAACCTGCGCTATAGACCAGGTGCACCTAATAGATATTTATGGAACACTTCATCCCATGGCTGCAGAATACACATTTTTTTCCTTAGCACATGGATCATTCTCAAAGACAGACCATATGTTAGGTCACAAAAGAAATCTTAAAACATTCAAAAATTGAAATCATATTACATATCTTCTCTGACCACAAATGGAATAAAGCTAGAAATCAAATAAAAAGAGGGATTTCGGAAACTATACAAACACATGGAAATTAAACAATGTGCTTCCAAATGACCAGTGGGTCAATGAAGAGATTAAGAAGAAAATTGAAAAATTTATTGAAACAAATGATAATGGAAGAACAACATACCAAAACCAATGGGATACAGCAAAAGCAGTACTAAGAGGGAAATTTATAGCTATAAGTGCCTATATCAAAAAATGTAAAAATTTCAAATAAACAACCTAACAATGCATCTTAAAGAACTAGAAAAGCAAAAGCAAACCAAACCCAAAGTTAGTAGAAGAAGAGAAATAATGATAATCAGAACATAAATAAATGAAATTGAAACGAAGAAAGCAATACAAAAGATCAATGAAACAAAATGTTGGTTTTTTTGAAAAATTAAACAAAATTGACAAACCTTTAGCCTAAGACAAAAAGAGAGAAGACCCAAATAGATAAAATCAGGATGAAAAGGGAGACATTACAACCAATACCACAGAAATTCAAAGGGTTATTAGAGGCTACTATAAGCAACTATATGCCAATAAATTAGAAAACTTAGAAGAAATGGATAAATTCCTAGACACATACAATCTAACAAGATTGAACCACGAAGAAATCCAAAACCTGAACAGACCAATAACAAATAATGAGATCAAAGCTATCATAAAATGTCTCCCAGCAAAGAAAAGCCCAGGACCCAGTGGCTTCACTGCTGAATTCTACCAAACATTTGAAGAACTAATATCAATCCTATTCCAACTATTTCAAAAAAAAGAGAAGGGAATGCTTCCAAATTCATTCTGTGAGCCCAGTATTATCCTGCTACCAAAACCAAAGCAAGACAGATCAAAAAAAGAAAACCACAGGTCAATATTCCTGATGAACATTCATACAAAAATTCACAACAAAATACTAGCAAACTAAATTCAGTAATACGTTAAAAATCATCATGACCAAGTGGGATTTATCCCAGGGATGCAAAGGTGGTTCAACATACATAAATCAATCAATATAATACATCGTATCAACAGAATGAAGGACAAAGCTATATGATCATTTCAATTGATGTTGAAAAAGCATTGTATAAAATTCAGGTGACAGAGCGAGACTCCATCTCAAAAAAAAAAAAAAAAAAAAAAAATTCAGCATCCCTTCATGATAAAAACCCTAAAAAACACTGGGTCTAGAAGGAACATACTTCAACATTAAAAAAGTCATACACAGCAGACCCACAGCTAGCATCATACTAAATGGGGAAAAACTGAAAGCTTTTCCTCTAAGATCTGGAACACAACAAGGATGCCCACTGTCATCACTGTTATTCAACATAGTACTGGACTTCCTAGCTAGAGCAATAAGGCAAGCAAAAGATATAACAGACATCAAAAGTGGAAAGCAAGAAATTATCCTTGTTTGCAAATGATATGATATCATATTTGGAAAAACCTAAAGACTCCACCAAAAATCTATTAGAACTGATAAACAAATTCAGTACAATTGCAAGATACAAAACCAACATACAAAAATCAGTAGCATTTGTACATTTCAACAGTGAACAATCTGAAAGAGAAATCAAGATAGTAATCCTATTTACAATAGCTACAAATAAAATAAAATACCTAGGAATTAACAAAAAAAGTGACAACTCTACAATGAAAACTATAAAACACTGATGCAAGAAATGAATAGGATACACACAAAAAAATGGAAATATATTCTGTGTTCATGGATTGGAAGAATCAATGTTGTTAAAATGATCACACTACCCAAAGCAATCTACAGATTCAGTGTAGTCTGTATCAAAATACTAATGACAATCTTCACAGAAATAGAAAAAACAATCCTAAAATTTAAATGGAACCACAAAAGACTCAGAATAGCCAAAGCAATTCTGAGTAAGAACAACAAAACTGGAGAAATCACATTACCTAACATTAAGTGATACTACAGAGCTACAGTAACCAAAACAGCATGGTACTGGCATACTTGACACATAGACCAATGGATCAGAGTAGAGAACCCAGAAATAAATCCATATAGCCATAGTGAACTCATTTTTGAGAAAGGTTCCAAGAACATATATTGGGAAAGAACAACCTGTTCAATAAATGGTGCTGGGAAAACTGGATACCCATATGCAGAAGAATGAAGTTAGACCCCCTGCTATCTCTCACCATATACAAAAATCAAATTACAATGCACCAAATACTTAAATCGAATACATCAAACTATGAAACTACTACAAGAAAACATTGAGGAGATTCTCTAGGACATTGGACCAAGCAAAGATTTCTTGAATAAACCCCACAAGCACAGACAACCGAAGCAAAAACGGACAAATGGGATCACATTAAGTTAAAAACCTTCTTCACAGCAAAGAAAACAATCAACAAAGTGAAGAGACAACCCACAAGTGGGAGAAAATATTTTCAAATGACTTCATATGACAAGGGATTAATAACTAGCATACATAAGGAGCTCAAACAACTCTATAGGAAAAAACCTAATAATCCAATCTAAAATGGGTAAAAGATCTGAATAGACATTTATCAAAAGAAGACATACAAGTGATAAACAGGTATATGAAAAGGTGCTCAACATTGGTGATCATCAGAGAAATGCAAATCAAAACTACAGTGAGATATCATCTTACCCCAATTAAAATGGCTTTTATCCAAAAAACAGGCAATAGTGAATGCTGGTGAGGATATTGAGAAAAGGAAATACTGTTGGTGGGAATGTAAATTAGTACAACCATTATGGAGAACAATTTGGAGGTTCCCAAAAAACTTCAAAATAGAGCTATTATATAATCTAGCAAGCCCACTGCTGGGTATACACCCAAAAGAAAGGAAATCAGTATATTGATGAGATTATCTGCACTGCTATTGCAGTGATGAGATTATTGCAATGCTATTCACAATAGCCAAATTTTGGAACAACCTAAGTATCCATCAACAGATGAATGGATACAGAATATGGTACATTTACATAGTTGAGTAGTCTTCAGCCATAAAAAAACAATGAGATTCTGTCATTTGCAACAACATGGATGGCACTGGGAGCTATTATGTTAAGTGAAATAAGTCAGGTACAGAAAGACAAACTTTGCATGTTATCACTAATTTGTGGGAGCTAAAAATTAAAACAATTGAACTCATAGAAATAGAGAGTAGAAGGATGGTTACCAAAGGCTGGGAAGGATAGTAGGGAATTGGGAGGAAGTGGGAATGGTTAGTGGGTACCTATTATGTACCTACTATGTATACCTACTACCTACTATGTACCCACAGAATTAAAAAGAAATTAAAGAAAAAAGAAATTGGAGTTAGAGAAAGCAGAAATCTTCAGGTAGGGAGGAAAAATAGTAGTAGCTAGTTCTTGGTGAAACAATAGCTATGAATATCTGACATAGGCTCCTGACAAGTAAAAACGGTAAAAAGGGGACAGTGAAAAGGGGAGAGGAGGTCTACTACAGTAGCAGTCACTTCCAAGGGACATCTTCTCTAGGTATTTCTCCCTTCCCCAACTCACATTCAAGCCTAGTATGTAATTTGCCTCATCAGCATGCTGTCATTGTCAACATCATCCACACTCTCAAGCTTCAAATGTCGATAAAAATAAATTGCTGCTCATAATTCAGCTGTGTTAACACATTTGGGAAACTGGGGAAAAGCTTTTAGCCTAGTTGCATATGTCAATGACATCAGCCAAAATAAGCCTTGACTTGGTGCTCCAGGGGCTAGAGAAGGCCTAACAAATGTGAACAAATCACTGGGTTCAAAGACAAATTCTAAATCTTCCCTTCAACTCTCTATTTATTTTATATGATTCTCCCTTCACCCTCACCAACCTCTTTGGCCTCTTCCTTTGGCGATGATGATGATGACGACGATGATGATGATACTTAAGATAATTCAACCCCTCCTTGCTTCTGCAAGATATGAGCCTCCTAGAAGCCAAAGATATATTGTTTGCTAGTAAGAGTTATGTATGTATAAATGATATATTTTTAACTGTTTATTAAAGCCCAACTATATGCATAAAAGTACACAGAGGTATAAAATTGAAATTCATAAAAATGAATTTTTATAAAATAATCATATCCATGTAACCAACACCCAGAACAAAAAGTAGAACATTACTAGCACACAGAAGTCAATCCTTTGCCCAAGGGTTGCCAGTATCTCACTTCTAATAGCATAATTTTGTCAGATATGTCCTTTATAAAAATTAAATTCTACACTATGTTCATTTTGTCTTATTATTTTCTCTTAATATTGAGTTTATGAGATTTATTGCTTTATGTAGTTATTGGTTATTAATTCTCATTACTGTATAGTATTTATTGTGTAATTATACCACAATGTGTTTACTCATTCCAACATTGATGGGTAATTAGCCAATTTTCTTTTTTTCACATTATTTGTCTATTATCCATAGTGCTTCTGTGGCTATTCTTAAATATTTTGGGTGAAAACATGTATGCATTTGTTTGGGTATGTTCCAAAGGGTAGAACTGCTGGTTTTTTGGGGATGCACATGCCCAGCTTAAGTAGAAGCTGCCAGTTTTCCAAAATGAATATGCAGTATATACTGTTTCAAAATATTATGGCTCAGTGCAGCCTTGAACTCCTGAACTGAGGTGATCCTCCTGCCTCAGCCTCCCAAGTAGCTGGGACTACAGACTCGCATGACCTGGCTATTTAATTTTTTTTTTTTTTTTGTAGAGCTAGGTCTGCTTATATTGCCTAGGCTGATTGCAGACTCCTGGCATCAATCTTCTTGCCTTAACCTCCCAAAGTTCTTGGATTACAGGCATGAGCCACTGCACCTGGTCAAAATGAATATACTATTTTATGTTAACACTAGCAGTATAGAGAGTTCCAGTTCCTCCACATCCTCCCAACACTTGGCTTCTCCTCTTTTAGCCTTTCCAGTAGGTATGTTTGGTTCAGGACTTTGCCCACTTTTCTATTGAGTTGACTGGGGTTTTTAATTATTAATGTGTAAGAGTTTTTTATATATTGTGATACGAGATCTTTGTCAAACGCAAGTATTGTAAATATTTTCTCTCATCCCGTAGACTGACTTTTCACTATCTTAATGGAGTCTTTTGACAAAATTAGAATTTTAAAAATACATTTAGAATACTTTCTGCAACCTCACTAATGAGAGGATTAAGAAACCTCCATCTATTCTACAGGGAAATACATCGGACTCTGCCTGGCTCGGCTGGTAGAAGTAAGGAGGTAATTCTGTGCCCTAGAATTAAGAAAGAATAACTGATAATAATAATATCAACCATAGATGGATTGCCTACTATATGTCTAGAGATTATTATATATATTATATCAAAGTTAAAACTTACCACCTTCCTATGACATAAAAGTATTATCATCAACCTCATTTTCAGATGAAGAAACTCTGGCACAGACAAGTAACTTTAAACTTAGTGTAGTCATTTCTAAATTTCTACTCTTGACCTTTACTATATACTTTCTTTTTGCCACCTCATACTAAAGCCAAAAATTCACAATATCTCCTGTTTAATAGGAACTTAGTCTAGCTAAATATGGCCCCCAGAGATTCCATGCAATGAGCAGTCATTGCAGGCAGCCTGACCTTAAAAGGCAAGGAGGCTCCTGTCTCCACCTGAGGGCAAGGCCTCATGAGGAGCTCAGGTGGAAACTATTGGCCACCCCCATTCCCAGCAGCTGGGAGAATGCATGCTTTAGTCTATAGGAAACAGCTGGAAAGTACAGCATGCTATCCACTATTCCTTGTACTGTCTGTATCTGCTTGCTTCATGTAATAAATTCCAGTAAAAGCTCCTCAAGGATTTTGTTGGGCCTCTTTTCCTGGTAGGAACATATAATGGGAAGGTTAGTGGCATAAACTACAGTCCTTGCCATTGCAGTTTTGCTTCAGGCAACAATTGATATTCATTATCTCCTTCTTCCATGCCTCCCAACCTCCATTCTAGAGTCCCTTCACTATTTGTACCTCTGCTAGTGAAGAAGCCTACATAGTATAGTGACCCAGACGTTCATCCTATTGCTGGTCCACCAGCAGGTGATGAAGCTCCAAAACCCCATATTAGAGTTTCTTGGGACGCTCCTGGTACCAGTTGCTTCAGGTTAAGTTGCCCGAGAAGCAGGCTGTAGGATGGAGCTGTCTGTGTGTGCAGGAAAAGTAAGGGAAGCATAATTGGCAAAGGGATAAGTTGAAATGAAAATCAGCGTAACAAAGGCTTCAGCCAATCCAACCAGAAACTCTGGAATTGCATGGCCTTCTATAGTTATCTTAAATGGGGAAAGGAGGCAAGCCTTCATATCTCCACATCAACCAATCATTGGATGTGGCCTGACCCCAAGATGGGGATGAGGTTTGGAGGAGTGGCAGTTCTCTTCATCTGAAAGCTATTGACCAACAACATTTCCAGTCCTAGGTGGGGGTGATATGGGAAGATCACCATGGCATCCACTGCAGTTATTTATGCCTTAGATCTGAGTTGCAATAATTCAGAAGAATACATTTTGCATTTGAAATATTTGGGGTATCACTGGTAAAGCAGACTTCTGGAAGGGATTTAGATTTATACAGGTGAAAACATGCTTCATACTAGCAGATTTCATCAGTTATAATCATCAAGATAGATATCAACAACTTGGAAGACGAATTCCAATTTTATTATTACTTTATAAACTATGAAAAAAAATTGCCATCAATTAAATTGTGATGCACAATGTTATATGTAAGAGGTATCTCTATTTCAGAGATAGGAAAGTATGAATAAAGCCCCCCTGCATCTAAGAATTGATGATATATAGTAAGTTTTAACACCCCTCCTTGCCACACACACACAAACACAAGAAAATGGTGTTTTTCGTGGTGTTAGTGAACATTGCCAAAATGGAAGTAAAGGGTAGATTTATTGGCAAGATCATCCTCAGTCCAGGTGTCCAGATAAAGTAACAGTTGTTCACTGCTTTACTTCCCTACTACATCGTACCTGTGTCATGGTATATGTAGGGTAGGCAGCACATCCCAGTGGATGAGTGGCATTTGGCATTCACAGAAAAGGACGCAGGGAAGTCGTCCAGACCAGAAGGGACCTTACTAACCCACTCACCTACTCAGGAGTCCTTCTCGGCTCAGGATACATGTGCCTGGGCGTGGCCATTCTGTCTCTCTCATCCTTTAATCCTAAGACTATAATAAAGGGAAAGGGGCCCTCACTCTTTCCCTAACCCACCCCAGCTTTTCATTTGACAAGGAAGATGTAGAAACGGTGTTCAGGAGTGAGGATACTCACCACTATGCAAGGCACAGTTCATTCTCTCTCAGTCCACACACACCTCAGGCTCTGCCTTCTCTACCCCACCTATCCTATGGCAAACAATTCTTCTCTCTTCAGTCATAGCAAAAACTCTTGACGTGTTCCCTCCTTCGTGTAATGTTTTATGATGACCTGAATGAGAATCAATCTCCTTGGTCTCTTCCTTTCTAAACTCCCACAGAGGCCTCTTCACTCATGTTTCCCACTTTAAATGTACTTACATCTTTGCTTGAACAGCATTCAGACTTGGTTTAATTGCAGCATTTTTCTGGGATGTGGTTGTCAGCATATCCTTCACAGGCTGACTTATGACCACAATGTCTCTCCCACACTTTCAGCAACACAGATAATGGACTTGGCAGTGAACACTGATTAAAGACATGGAGCCTCTTGCTAGCTTCTGTTGCTGCTGCTGATGCAGAGTCAGGATCTTAAATGTACATCGAGATCTCCCAGTTGGTCCTCCAAGGTCTATCCTGGACAAGGCTGCAGAGTTTTCCCAGCAGCCCTCTACGATGGGATGATTTGCTGCTCGGGGTTGCTCTGATTTTCTAAGATGCTGGGGGGAACTGGAAAGCATCAGCGTTTATCATGCACTAGAGGGTGCCAAAGTCCTGGGTAACTGAGTCCATCTAGGAAGAGTGTGTCTCAACCTGAAGCCCCAGGAAAGAGAAGCAGTGCCCATATTTCTAAAGTTCTGCAGCTGGACTGGGCATGAGGACCTCTGCTGGAACACATGCCTGCACTATCAGAGAGACTATTCTAAAACATTCAGTAGATCAGGATCTATACCACTGCTGAAGGTTTTTCAAAGGCAACACCACTGTGATTGAATATATATATATATTTTAACAGTAGTAATAGCTACCTATTTGCATACTATTTGTTATATGCCATATACTGTTGTAAGCACCTTATATGCATTAAGATATTAAATCAATGCTAAAACATTATCTTCAAGTTATAGATGAGAAAACTAAGGCAAAGCGCTTAAGAAATTTGCCCTAGATCACGTAGCTTGTAAGTGGCAGGACCAGGATTCAAATCCAGGACTCCAGCTACAGCGTCTTCAACACTCTGCTTCACTCACATGTTAATACAAATATCAGGCACTCTATTGCCACATTTCTTGTCAGAAGTAAACATAAATTTCCTCCAGCTTCCCTGGTTAGGCAACTACCACGTTCAGTACCCTTAATAGTAGAAAGTTCTTTTTTAACACTCCCATGAATCCAGTTCCTGTTCTTTACTTCCACCCTAGATTTTTTTTTTTAAATCTATCTATATATATATATTTTTTTTTTTTTTTTTTTATACTTTAAGTTCTAGGGTACATGTGCATAACGTGCAGGTTTGTTACATATGTATACTTATGCCATGTTGGTGTGCTGCACCCATCAACTCGTCAGCACCCATCAATTCATCATTTATATCAGGTATAACTCCCCAATGCAATCCCTCCCTCCTCCCCCCTCCCCCCTCCCCCCTCCCCATGATAGACCCCAGTGTGTGATGTTCCCCTTCCCGAGTCCAAGTGATCTCATTGTTCAGTTCCCACCTATGAGTGAGAACATGCGGTGTTTGGTTTTCTCTTCTTGTGATAGTTTGCTAAGAATGATGGTTTCCAGCTGCATCCATGTCCCTACAAAGGACGCAAACTCATCCTTTTTTATGGCTGCATAGTATTCCATGGTGTATATGTGCCACATTTTCTTAATCCAGTCTGTCACAGATGGACATTTGGGTTGATTCCAAGTCTTTGCTATTGTGAATAGTGCCGCAATAAACATACGTGTACATGTGTCTTTGTAGTAGACTAATTTATAATCCTTTGGGTATATACCCAGTAGTGGGATGGCTGGGTCATATGGTACATCTAGTTCTAGATCCTTGAGGAATTGCCATACTGTTTTCCATAATGGTTGAACTAGTTTACAATCCCACCAACAGTGTAAAAGTGTTCCTATTTCTCCACATCCTCTCCAACACCTGTTGTTTCCTGACTTCTTAATGATTGCCATTCTAACTGGTGTGAGATGGTATCTCATTGTGGTTTTGATTTGCATTTCTCTGATGGCCAGTGATGATGAGCATTTTTTCATGTGTCTGTTGGCTGTATGAATATCTTCTTTTGAGAAATGTCTGTTCATATCCTTTCCCCACTTTTTGATGGGGTTGTTTGTTTTTTTCTCGTATATTTGTTTGAGTTCTTTGTAGATTCTGGATATTAGCCCTTTGTCAGATGAGTAGGTTGCAAAAATTTTCTCCCATTCTGTAGGTTGCCTGTTCACTCTGATGGTAGTTTCTTTTGCTGTGCAAAAGCTCTTTAGTTTAATTAGATCCCATTTGTCAATTATGGCTTTTGCTGCCGTTGCTTTTGGTGTTTTAGACATGAAGTCCTTGCCCATGCCTATGTCCTGAATGGTACTACCTAGATTTTCTTCTAGGGTTTTTATGGTATTAGGTCTAACATTTAAGTCTCTAATCCATCTTGAATTAATCTTCGTATAAGGGGTAAGGAAAGGATCCAGTTTCAGCTTTCTACTTATGGCTAGCCAATTTTCCCAGCACCATTTATTAAATAGGGAATCCTTTCCCCATTTCTTGTTTCTCTCAGGTTTGTCAAAGATCAGATGGCTGTAGATGTGCGGTATTATTTCTGAGGACTCTGTTCTGTTCCATTGGTCTATATCTCTGTTTTGGTACCAGTACCATGCTGTTTTGGTTACTGTAGCCTTGTAGTATAGTTTGAAGTCAGGTAGCGTGACGCCTCCAGCTTTGTCCTTTTGACTTAGGATTGTCTTGGCAATGCGGGCTCTTTTTTGGTTCCATATGAACTTTAAAGCAGTTTTTTCCAATTCTGTGAAGAAAGTCATTGGTAGCTTGATGGGGATGGCATTGAATCTATAAATAACCTTGGGGAGTATGGCCATTTTCACGATATTGATTCTTCCTATCCATGAGCATGGTATGTTCTTCCATTTGTTTGTGTCCTCTTTGATTTCACTGAGCAGTGGTTTGTAGTTCTCCTTGAAGAGGTCCTTTACATCCCTTGTAAGCTGGATTCCTAGGTATTTTATTCTCTTTGAAGCAATTGTGAATGGAAGTTCATTCCTGATTTGGCTCTCTGCTTGTCTGTTGCTGGTGTATAAGAATGCTTGTGATTTTTGCACATTAATTTTGTATCCTGAGACTTTGCTGAAGTTGCTTATCAGCTTAAGGAGATTTTGGGCTGAGACGATGGGGTTTTCTAAATATACAATCATGTCATCTGCAAACAGGGACAATTTGACTTCTTCTTTTCCTAACTGGATACCCTTGATTTCTTTCTCTTGCCTGATTGCCCTAGCCAGAACTTCCAACACTATGTTGAATAGGAGTGGTGAGAGAGGGCATCCCTGTCTTGTGCCAGTTTTCAAAGGGAATTTTTCCAGTTTTTGCCCATTCAGTATGATATTAGCTGTGGGTTTGTCATAAATAGCTCTTATTATTTTGAGGTACGTTCCATCAATACCGAATTTATTGAGCGTTTTTAGCATGAAGGGCTGTTGAATTTTGTCAAAAGCCTTTTCTGCATCTATTGAGACAATCATGTGGTTCTTGTCTTTGGTTCTGTTTATATGCTGGATTACGTTTATTGATTTGCGAATGTTGAACCAGCCTTGCATCCCAGGGATGAAGCCCACTTGATCATGGTGGATAAGCTTTTTGATGTGCTGCTGAATCCGGTTTGCCAGTATTTTATTGAGGATTTTTGCATCAATGTTCATCAGGGATATTGGTCTAAAATTCTCTTTTTTTGTTGTGTCTCTGCCAGGCTTTGGTATCAGGATGATGTTGGCCTCATAAAATGAGTTAGGGAGGATTCCCTCTTTTTCTATTGATTGGAATAGTTTCAGAAGGAATGGTACCAGCTCCTCCTTGTACCTCTGGTAGAATTCAGCTGTGAATCCATCTGGTCCTGGACTTTTTTTGGTGGGTAGGCTATTAATTGTTGCCTCAATTTCAGAGCCTGCTATTGGTCTATTCAGGGATTCAACTTCTTCCTGGTTTAGCCTTGGGAGAGTGTAAGTGTCCAGGAAATTATCCATTTCTTCTAGATTTTCTAGTTGATTTGCGTAGAGGCGTTTATAGTATTCTCTGATGGTAGTTTGTATTTCTGTGGGGTCAGTGGTGATATCCCCTTTATCATTTTTTATTGCATCTATTTGATTCCTCTCTCTTTTTTTCTTTATTAGCCTTGCTAGCGGTCTGTCAATTTTGTTGATCTTTTCAAAAAACCAACTCCTGGATTCATTGATTTTTTTGGAGGGTTTTTTGTGTCTCTATCTCCTTCAGTTCTGCTCTGATCTTAGTTATTTCTTGCCTTCTGCTAGCTTTTGAATGTGATTGCTCTTGCCTCTCTAGTTCTTTTAATTGTGATGTTAGAGTGTCAATTTTAGATCTTTCCTGCTTTCTCTTGTGGGCATTTAGTGCTATAAATTTCCCTCTACACACTGCTTTAAATGTGTCCCAGAGATTCTGGTATGTTGTATCTTTGTTCTCATTGGTTTCAAAGAACATCTTTATTTCCGCTTTCATTTCGTTATGTACCCAGTAGTCATTCAGGAGCAGGTTGTTCAGTTTCCATGTAGTTGAGCGGTTTTGATTGAGTTTCTTAGTCCTGAGTTCTAGTTTGATTGCACTGTGGTCTGAGAGACAGTTTGTTATAATTTCTGTTCTTTTACATTTGCTGAGGAGTGCTTTACTTCCAATTATGTGGTCAATTTTGGAATAAGTGCGATGTGGTGCTGAGAAGAATGTATATTCTGTTGATTTGGGGTGGAGAGTTCTATAGATGTCTATTAGGTCCGCTTGGTGCAGAGATGAGTTCAATTCCTGGATATCCTTGTTAACTTTCTGTCTCGTTGATCTGTCTAATGTTGACAGCGGAGTGTTGAAGTCCCCCATTATTATTGTATGGGAGTCTAAGTCTCTTTGTAAGTCTCTAAGGACTTGCTTTATGAATCTGGGTGCTCCTGTATTGGGTGCATATATATTTAGGAGAGTTAGCTCTTCCTGTTGAATTGATCCCTTTACCATTATGTAATGGCCTTCTTTGTCTCTTTTGATCTTTGAGGGTTTAAAGTCTGTTTTATCAGAGACTAGGATTGCAACCCCTGCTTTTTTTTGTTCTCCAGTTGCTTGGTAGATCTTCCTCCATCCCTTTATTTTGAGCCTATGTATGTCTCTGCATGTGAGATGGGTCTCCTGAATACAGCAGACTGATGGGTCTTGACTCTTTATCCAGTTTGCCAGTCTGTGTCTTTTAATTGGAGCATTTAGTCCATTAACATTTAAGGTTAATATTGTTATGTGTGAACTTGATCCTGCCATTATGATATTAACTGGTTATTTTGCTCGTTAGTTGATGCAGTTTCTTCCTAGCCTCGATGGTCTTTACATTTTGCCAAGTTTTTGCGATGGCTGGTACCGGTTGTTCCTTTCCATGTTTAGGGCTTCCTTCAGGGTCTCTTGTAAGGCAGGCCTGGTGGTGACAAAATCTCTAAGCATTTGCTTATCTGTAAAGGATTTTATTTCTCCTTCACTTATGAAACTTAGTTTGGCTGGATATGAAATTCTGGGTTGAAAATTCTTTTCTTTAAGAACGTTGAATATTGGCCCCCACTCTCTTCTGGCTTGTAGAGTTTCTGCCGAGAGATCTGCTGTTAGTCTGATGGGCTTCCCTTTGTGGGTGACCCGACCTTTCTCTCTGGCTGCCCTTAAGATTTTTTCCTTCATTTCAACTTTGGTGAATCTGGCAATTATGTGTCTTGGAGTTGCTCTTCTCGAGGAGTATCTTTGTGGCGTTCTCTGTATTTCCTGAATTTGAATGTTGGCCTGCCCTACTAGGTTGGGGAAGTTCTCCTGGATGATATCCTGAAGAGTGTTTTCCAACTTGGTTCCATTTTCCCCCTCACTTTCAGGCACCCCAATCAGACGTAGATTTGGTCTTTTTACGTAATCCCATACTTCTTGCAGGCTTTGCTCATTTCTTTTTCTTCTTTTTTCTTTTGGTTTCTCTTCTCGCTTCATTTCATTCATTTGATCTTCAATCGCTGATACTCTTTCTTCCAGTTGATCGAGTCGGTTACTGAAGCTTGTGCATTTGTCACGTATTTCTCGTGTCATGGTTTTCATCTCTGTCATTTCGTTTATGATCTTCTCTGCATTAATGAGTCTAGCTGTCAATTCTTCCACTCTTTTTTCAAGATTTTTAGTTTCTTTGCGCTGGGTACGTAATTCCTCCTTTAGCTCTGATAAGTTTGATGGACTGAAGCCTTCTTCTCTCCTCTCGTCCAAGTCATTCTCTGACCAGCTTTGATCCGTTGCTGGTGATGGGCTGCGCTCCTTTGCAGGGGGAGATGCGCTCTTATTTTTTGAATTTCCAGCTTTTCTGCCCTGCTTCTTCCCCATCTTTGTGGTTTTATCTGTCTCTGGTCTTTGATGGTGGTGACGAACTGATGGGGTTTTGGTATAGGTGTCCTTCCTGTTTGATAGTTTTCCTTCTGACAGTCAGAAGGACTCTCTGTTGGTCTGTTGGAGATTGCTTGAGGTCCACTCCAGACCCTGTTTGCCTGGGTATCAGCAGCAGAGGTTGCCGAAGATAGAATATTGCTGAACAGCGAGTGTACCTGTCTGATTCTTCCTTTGGAAGTGTCCTCTCAGGGGTGTACTCCACCCTGTGAGGTGTGGGGTGTCAGACTGCCCCTAGTGGGGGATTTCTCCCAGCTAGGCTACTCAGGGGTCAGGGACACACCTGAGCAGGCAGTCTGTCCGTTCTCAGATCTCAACCTCCGCGTTGGGAGATCCGCGGCTCTCCCCAAAGCTGTCAGACAGAGTCGTTCGCGTCTGCACCGGCTCCGGCTACTTCCCCTGTTGGTCTTCAGCTGTGCGCTGTCCCCAGAGGTGGAGACTACAGAGACAGGCAGGCTTCCTTGAGCTGCTGTGAGCTCCACCCAGTTCGAGCTTCCCAGCGGCTTTGTTTACCTACTTAAGCCTCAGCAATGGCGGGCGCCCCTCCCCCAGCCTCGCTGCTGCCTTGCGGATAGATCGCGGCAGACTGCTGTGTTAGCAGTGAGGGAGGCTTCGTGGGCGTGGGACCCTCCCGGCCAGGTGTGGGATATATTCTCCTGGAATGCCTGTATGCTTACAGCGCAGTATTGGGGTGGGAGTTACCCGATTTTCCAGGTGTTGTGTGTCTCAGTTCCCCTGGCTAGGAAAACGGATCCCCTTCCCCCTTGCGCTTCCAGGTGAGGCGATGCCTCGCCCTGCTTCAGCTCTCGCTGGTCAGGCTGCAGCAGCTGACCAGCACCGATTGTCCGGCACTCCCTAGTGAGATGACCCCAGTACCTCAGTTGAAAATGCAGAAATCACCGGTCTTCTGTGTCGCTCGCGCTGGGAGTTGGAGACTGGAGTTGTTCCTATTCGGCCATCTTGCTCCGCCCCCCCATATATACATTTTTGCACTCTAAACTTTTTGACTGTATTATGGGGTATTTACTGACTGCCCAGCCTCAACAAATGGGGATTTTTTTTTTTTTTTTTTTTTTTTTTTGGTAAAGATGAGGTTTCGCTATGGTGCTCAGGCTGGTCTCAAACTCCTTGGCTCAAGCAATCCTCCCACCTCAGCCTTCCAAAGTACTAGAATTACAGATGTGAGCCACTGTACCCAGCCAATAAATAGCTTCTGACTGCCGTGCTTTTAAACACAACTGACAAAATCTTTCTTGGATTCCAACAAGCTGTTGGCCACATTTCTTTAACTCCTATTCCAAAACAGTGCTGAAAGTACCCAAGTGAAAGGTGACAAACTAGGTCCAATGACTTGGCACTGCATTTGAACTAATTAATTTCACAAAACTCTCAGCTAACCTACATGTAATATTCTTAAAAGGAAGACTTTTAGAAGGACTAGACAACACAATGTTCTGAACAAAAAAAAAAAATTTGAGACGGAGTTTCACTCTTGTTGCCCAGGCTGGAGTGCAATGGCATGATCTCAGCTCACTGCAACCTCCACCTCCCAGGTTCAAGTGATTCTCCAGCCTCAGCCTCCTGAGAAGCAGGAATTACAAGTGCCACAACCACACCTGGCACCCGGCTAATTTTTATATTTGTAGTAGAGATGGGGTTTCATCATGTTGGCCAGGCTGGCCCCGAACTCCTGACCTCAGGTTATCCACTTGCCTTGGCCTTCCAAAGTGCTGGGATTTCAGATGTGAGCCACCATGGCCAGCCTGAAATTTTTTTCTTTACCAAAACATTAAATGTATTCTCTCCTGTCTTACATGATTGACAGAAATTTCTTAAATGCACCCACAATTAATTGAACTTGAATTGTCTCTACACTTGATTCCCCTCTTGTTCCAATAGCAACTTGCTGTAGGACCTTACCCAAGAGTTTCCTCATTCTATGGAAAGAGACAGAACTTCTCTCTAAGAGACCCTTCCTGGAAAAGTTGTATGCAAATAAGATTATGGTGAATTAAATCACATTATCAGTGCATTTGGAGGAACTTTTTGTTTTATATCACATAAGCACTATGATTATAAAATGAGGAAGACTTGTTTTATTCTTATTGGTAAATTTCAGTTTATCCATATGGGATTTTTTTGAAGATATTTAGGCCAAGCAGATTCTCTTGTAGACACCCTAGTTTTAAAACAAGGCCAGTTAGGAAGTGGATGGCAAGATGGCCGAATGGGAAGAGTTCCGATCTGCAGCTGCCAACTAGATCAACGCAGAAGGCAGGTGACTTCTGCATTTCCAACTGAGGTACCCGACTCCTATCATTGGGAGTGGTTAGACAGTGGGTGCGGCCCACAGAAGGCAAGCAGGAGCAGGGTGGGATGTCACCTCACCTGAGAAGTACAAGACATCAGAGAACTTCCTCCCCTAGGCAATGGAAGCCCTGAGGGACAGTGCCATGAGGAACGGTGCATTCTGGCCCAGATACTTTGCTTTCCCCATGGTCTTCGCAACCCACAGACCAGGAGATTCCCTTGGGTGCCTACACCACCAGGGCCCTGGGTTTCAAGTACAAAACTGGGGGGCCATTTGGGCAGACATCAAACTAGCTGCAGGAGTTATTTTTCATACCCCAGTGGCTCCTGGAACCCCAGCGAGACAGAACCGTTCACTCCCCTGGGAAGGGGGCTGAAGCCAGGGATCCAAGTGGTCTAGCCCTGCAGATGCCACCCCCAAAGAGCCCAGCAAGCTAGTATCCACTGGCTTGAAATTCTCATTGCCAGCATAGCAGTCTTAAGTTGACCTCGGACACTTGAGCTTGGTGTGGGGAGGGATGTCCTCCATTACTGAGGCTTGAGTAGGCAGTTTTCCCCTCATAGTATAAACAAAGCCACCAGGAAGTTCAAACTGGGCAGAGCCCACCACAGCTCTGCAAAGCCACATGTAGCCAGACTGCCTCTCTAGATTCCTCCTCTCTGGGCAGGGCATCTCTGAAATAAAGGCAGCAGCCCCAGTCAGGGGCTTATAGATAAAACTCCCATCTCCCTGGAACAGAGCACCTGGAGGAAGAAATGAAGGTGGGTGAAGCTTCAGAAGACTTAAACATTCCTGCCTGCCAGCTCTGAAGAGAGCAGTGGATCTCACAGCACAGCACTCAAGCTCTGCTAAGGGACAGACTGCCTCCTCAAGTGGGACCCTGACGACCATGCCTCCTGACTGGGAGACACGTCCCAGTAGGGGATGACAGACACTTCATACAGGAGAGCTCTGGCTGGCATCTGGTGGGTGCCCCTCTGGAATGAAGCCTCCAGAGAAAAGAACAGGCAGCAATATTTGCTCTTCTGCAGCCTCTGCTGGTGATACCTAGGCAAACAGGGTCTGCACTGGACCTCCATCAAACTCCAGCAGACCTGCAGCAGAGAAGCCTGTTAGAAGGCAAACTAACAAACAGAAAGGAATAGCATCAACATCAACAAAAAGGACATTCAGACAGAAACCCTATCCGAAGGTCAACAACATCAAAGAACAAAGGTAGTTAAATCCATGAAGATGAGGAAAAACCAGCTCATAAAGGCTGAAAATTCCAAAACCCAGAATGCCCCTTCTCCTCCAAAGGATCACAACTCCTTGCCAGCAAGGAAACAAAACTGAACAGATCATGAGTTTGATGAATTGACAGAAGTAGGCTTCAGAAGGTGGGTAACAACAAACTCCTCTGAGCTAAAGGAGCATGTTCTAGCCCAATTCAAGGAAGCTAAGAACCTTGATAAAAGGTTACAGGAACTGTTAACTAGAATAACCAGTTTAGAGAAGAACATAAATAAGCTGATGGAGCTGAAAAACACAGCACAAGAACTTCATGAAGCATACACAAGTATGAGTAGCTGAAGCAATCAAGCAGAAGACAGGATATCAAGGATTGAAGATCAACTTAATGAAATAAAGTGTGAAGACAAGATTAGAGAAAAAAGAATGAAAAGGAACAAACAAAGCCTCCAAGAAATATGAGACTATGTGAAAAGACCAAACCTATGTTTGACTGGTGTACCTGAAAATGATGGGGAGAATGGAACCAAGTTGGAAAACACTCTTCAGGATATTATCCAGGAGAACTTCCCCAATGTAACAAGACAGGCTAACATTCAAATTCAGGAAATACAAAGAACACCACCAAGATACTCTTTGAGAAGAGCAACCCCAAGACACATGATCATCAGAATCACCAAGGTTGAAATGAAGGAAAAAATGTTAAGGACAGCCAGGGAGAAAGGTCAGGTTACCCACAAAGGGAAGCCCACCAGACTAACAGCAGATCTCTCTACAGAAACCCTACAAGCCAGAAGAGAATGGGAGCCAATACTCAACATTCTTAAAGAAAAGAAATTTCAACTCAGCATTTCATATCCAAACTAAGCTTCATAAGTAATGGAGAAATAAAATCCTTTACAGACAAGTAAATGCTGAGCGATTTTCTCACCAACAGACCTGCTTTACAAGAGCTCCTGAAAGAAACACTAAATATGAAAATGGAAAAACTGGTACCAGTCACTGCAAAAATGTAAGACCGTCAACACTATGAAGAAACTGCATTAACTAATGGGCAAAATAATCAGCTAGCATCATAATGACAGGACTGAATTCAGACATAACAATACTAACCTAAAATGCAAATGGGCTAAATGCCCCAATTAAAAGACACAGACTGGCAAATTGGATAAAGAGTCAAGACCTATTGGTGTGCTGAATTAAGGACACCCATCTCATGAGCAAAGACACACATAGACTCAAAATAAAAGGATGGAGGAGTATTTACCAAGCAAATAGAAAGAAAAAAAAAAAAAAAGCAGGGGTTGCAATCCTAGTCTCTGATAAAACAGACTTAAAGCAACAAAGATCAAAAAAGACAAAGAAGGACATGACGTAGTGGCAAAGGGATCAACCCTACAAGAAGAGCTATCCTAAATATATATGCACCAAATACAGGAGCACCCAGATTCATAAAGCAAGTTCTTAGAGACCTACAAACAGACTTAATTTCCCACACAATAATAACGGGAGACTTTAACACTCCACTGTCAATATTAGACAGATCAATGAGACAGAAAACTAACAAGGATATTCAGGACTTGAACTCTTCTCTGGACCAAGCAGACCTAGTAGATATCTACAGAACTCTCCACCTCAATCAACAGAATATACATTTTTCTCAACACCACATTGCACTTATTCTAAAATTGACCACATAATTGGAAGGAAAACACTTCTCAGCAATTGCACAAGAACAGAAATCATAATGAACAGTCTCTCAGACCACAGTGCAATAAATTAGAACTCAGGATTAAGAAACTCACTCAAAACTGCACAACTAAATGGAAACTGAACAACCTGCTCCTGAATGACTACTGAGTAATTAACAAAATTAAGGCAGAAATAAATAAGCTCTTTGAAACCAACAAGAACAAAGACAAAACAAACTAGAATCTCTGGGACACAGCTAAAGCAGTGTTCAGAGGGAAATTTATAGCACTAAATGCCCACATGAGAAAGCAGAAAAGATGTAAAATTGACCCCCTAATATCACAGTTAAAAGAACTAGAGAAGCAAGAGCAAACCAACTTAAAAGCTAGCAAAAGAGAAGAAATAACTAAGATCAGAGCAGAACTGAAGGAGAAAGAGACATGAAAAACCCTCAAAAATCAATGAATCCAGGAGCTGATTTTTTGAAAGTATTAACAAAATAGATAGCTAGCCTGACAAAGAAGAAAAGAGAGAAGAATCAAATAGACACAATAACAAATGATAAAAGGGATATCACCACTGATCCTACAGAAATACAAACTGCCATCAAATAATACTATAAACACTTCTAGGCAAATAAACTAGAAAATCTAGAAGAAATTGATAAATTCCTGGACACATACACCCTCCCAAGACCAAACCAGGAAGAAGTTAAATCCCTGAATAGACCAATAACAAGTTCTGAAATTGACACAGTAAGTAATAGCCTACCAACCAAAAAAAAAAAAAAAACCCAGGGCCAGGCGAATTCACAGCCGAATTCTACCAGAGGTACAAAGAGGAGTCGGTACCACTGCTTCTGAAACTATTCCAAACAATACAAAAACAGGGACTCCTCCCTAACTCATTTTATGAGGCTGGCATCATCCTGATACCAAAACCTGGCAGAGACAAAACAAAAAAAGAAAATTTCAGGCCGATATCCCTGATGAACATCAATGCAAAGATCCTCAATAAATACTGGCAAACTGAATCCAGCAGCACATCAAAAAGTTTATGCACCACGATCAAGTCAGCTTCATCCCTGGGACGCAAGGCTAGTTAAACATATGCAAATCAATAAACATAATCCTTCACATAAATAGAACCAATGACAAAAGCCACATGATTATCTCAATACATGCAGAAAAAGTCTTTGATATAATTCAACACCCCTTCATGCTAAAAACTCTCAATAAACTAAGTATTCATGGAATATATCTCAAAATAATAAGAGCTATTTATGACAAACCCAGAGCCAATATCATTCTGAATGTGCAAAAGCTGGAAGCATTCCTTTGAAAACCAGCACAAGACAAGGATGCCCTCTCTTACCACTCCTATTCAACATAGCATTGGAAGTTCTGTCTGGGGCAATCAGGCAAGAGAAAGAAATAAAACGTATTCAAATACGAAGAGAGAAAGTCAAATTATCTCTGTTTGCAGATGACATGATTGTATATTTAGAAAATCCCATCGTCTCAGCCCAAAATCTCCTTAAGCTGATAAGCAACTTCAGCAAAATCTCAGGATGCAAAATCAATGCGCAAAATTCACAAGCATTCCTACACACCCATAATAGACAGAGACCCAAATCATGAGTGAACTCCCATTCACATGTGCTACAAAGAGAATAAAGTACCTAGAAATACAACTTATAGGGGATGTGAAGGACCTCTTCAAGTAGAACTACAAACCACTGCTCAAGGAAATAAGAGAGGACATAAACAAATGGAAAAACATTCCATGATCATGGATAGGAAGAATCAATATCATGACAATGGCCATAGTGCCCAAGGTGATTTATAGATTCAACGCTATTCCCATCAAGCTACCATTGACTTTCTTCACAGAATTAGAAAACAACTACTTTTAATTTCATATGGAACCAAAAAAGATCCTGTATAGCCAAGACAATCCTAAGCAAAAAGAACAAACCTGGAGGCATCAGGCTACCTGACTTCAAACTATACTACAAGGCTACAGTAACTAAAATAGCATGGTACTGGTACCAAAACAGATATATAGACTAATGGAACAGAACACAAGTCTCAGAAATAATGCCACACATCTACCATCATCTGATCTTTGACAAACCTGACAAAAATGAGCAATAGGGAAAGGATTCCCTATTTAATAAATGGTGTTGAGAAAACTGGCTAGCCATATGCAGAAAACAGAAACTGGACCCCTTCCTTACACCTTATACAAAAATTAACTCAAGATAGATTAAAGACTTAAATGTAAGACCTAAAACCATAAAAACTCTAGAAGAAAACCTAGGCAATACCATTCAGGACATAGGCACGGGCAAAGATTTCATGACTAAAACACAAAAAGCAATGGCAACAAAAGCCAAAATTGACAAATGGGATCTAATTAAACTAAAGATCTTCTGCACAACAAAAGAAACTATCATCAGAGGGAACAGGCAACCTACAGAATGGGAGAAAATTTTTGCAATCTATTCATCTGACAAAGGGCTAATATCCAGAATCTACAAGGAACTTAAACATATTTACAAGAAAGAAACGAACAACCCCATCAAAAAGTGGGCAAAGTATATGAACAGATACTTCTCAAAAGAAGACATTTATGTGACCAGCAAGCATGAAAAAAAAAAAAAAAAAGCTCATTATCACTGGTCATTAGAGAAATGCAAATCAAAACCACAATGAGATACCATCTCACGGCAGTTAGAAAGGCAATCACTAAAAAGTTAGGAAACAACAGATGTTGGAGAGCATATGCAGAAATAGGAACGCTTTTACACTGTTGGTGGGAATGTAAATTAGTTCAACCACAGTGGGAGATAGTGTGGTGATTCCTCTAGGATGTAGAACCAGAAATACCATTTGACCCAGCAATCCCATTACTGGGTATATGCCCAAAGGATTATAAATCATTCTACTATAAAGATACATGCACATGTATGTTTATTCAAGCACTATTCACAATAGCAAAGACCTGGAACCAACCCAAATGCCCACAGATGACTGACTGGATAAAGAAAATGTGGCACATATACCCATGGAATACTATGCCCCCATAAAAAAGGATGAGTTCATGTCCTTTGCAGGAACATGGATGAATCTGGAAACCATCATTTTCAGCAAACTCACACAGCTGCAGAAAACCAAGTACCGCATGTTCTCACTCATAAGTGGGAGTTGAACAATGAGAACGTATGGACACAGGGAGGGGAACATTACACACTGGGACCTGTCCAGGGGTGGGGGTCTAGGGGAGGGAGAGCATTAAGAGAAATACCTAATGTAGATGATGGGTTGATGGGTGCAGCAAACCACCATGGCACGTGTATACCTATGTAACAAAACTGCACTTTTTGCACATGTATCCCAGAACTTAAAGTATTTTTTTTAAAAAAAAAGGCCAATTATGTCTGATTCTTGGATATAGTATATTGACAATCTAGGCAGACTGCTGGATGTAGGTGAAACAGTAGAGTTGGAGTGCTTGGATTCCAATCCTGGCTCCTCCACTTACCAGCTGTGAGAATTTAGCCAAGTTACTCTCTCTGTGCCTCAGTTTCTTCATCTACAAAATAAGAATAATAATAGCAAATCAGGAAAAGTTCCCTTATCCCCCTTACAGGGCATCCAATAGGAGTGTACTCACTTCTTTGGTGCCCTACTGCTCATATCCCTAGAGGAAGCATGCAGAGTGGCAGGCTGTGTGGCTCAACTCCATGGAAGTGTCTAGGGGTGAATGTTTATAGCTCCTGAAGCCCCAGTGTGTGTGCATTACAAGGTGCTCTTTCAGTTTAGTCATCCATAGACGGCTTGTCTTAGTCAGCTCTATTAGACCCCCCGCCTTATTGCTAGGACAGAGGGCTTTCTGTATCCTGGGGTTTCTTGCCTTGGTGTACTGGAAGTATCAGATCACACATGGGCTTAGAGAATGAGTGCAAAGTTTTATTGAGTGGAAATAGCTCTCAGCAGACGGGGGAGCCAGAAGGGGATGGAGTGGGAAGGTGGTTTTCTTCTGGAGTCAGGCTGCTGAGAGGCCAGGGGCTCTATTCTGACTGCTCCAGCCAAACTCCATGCTGTTTCACCGGTCAATGGCCCGCCAGCTTGCCGGTGTCTGTCAGTGTGCCCTTATGCCGGTGCATTCCTCTAGACATCCAACCACTTGTGTTTTCTTCAGCTGGTGTGTTCCTCTCGACATCCAACCCTGCGTGTGTGTGTGTGTGCCCGCTAGGGTCTTGGGGTTTTTAAAGGCACGGGATGGGGGCGTGATGGATTAGGGTGGTCTTGGGCAATGCAACATTTGATCAGGAAAACAGAAATGCCTGTCCTCACCTAGGACCATGGGCACAGGCCTGGGAGTAGAACCCTAGCCAGGGACCTGCCCTTCTCTACTCAGCACTTTGTGCCTGCCTCCCATATCACTAGTACCTACCTCATGGAGTGGTTGTGAGAACTGAATGAGTTAACACATGCAAAGCACTTATAACACTAGCACTAAGTGCTCAACAAATATATTTGTTATTAGTTGCTGTTTTCATTCCCAATAATACCTAATTGTCTGGGAGGGAGCGGAGTCTGGGAAGTGTACTAAAGTTGTTGCCCTTAGAAGGTACAAACAGAATCTGAAATAAAAAGAAAGCAGCTTTCTCAGAATCCCTGGGCATAACATCATCACACAGGTATCCTGCTGTCGCTCTGAACTCAGGTGAGGACTGGTAAAAACAACAGAATGTTGTTTAGAAACAACAGAAGGTTTAAACTGTTTCTTCTGAGTGGTAGGCAATTGCAGGAATGCTTTACAAGGAAGTCTTGCTGGTTGTACCTGAGTATATCCGGCAAGCAAATTTCCTTTCAGAGTTCAAACAGCAGATGTGCCCATCCATGAGCCCCCAAAGCCTGTGTGGTCTAATTAGGTGGTCAGTGATATCTATTGTTTAATTTAATGGAAACACTCTAGGTTTTCAAGAATCAAATCAGCAGTCCTTGGAAAGATCAGAATTGGACCTCACATGTCATCTCATTTTCCTGCCTATAATGCTGACTGGAGATAAGAACTGAGGACATGAACTCAGTTATAGGATGCTAATGAGGATGTTTCATGCTGCTCAAGAAATTGGCAACCAGATCTTGAGAGTGTAGACAAAAAAAGGATGCATTGCAAAATGGCCTCCAGCAATGGCTAGATACCTTTCTCAGACTAAGAAAGAACCAAACCTGTTTGCTAACACAAACCAACAATTTAGAACCCAATCCACACACTCTAGTTATTTAAAAACCTGGAGGATTATAGAAAGGGGTTGAGGGAATCATTGAAACCACAAGTCATAAGCTTGTGAGACATTTTCCCTACCACCAAACTAAATTAAGAAGCCCCAAGAAAATCACTTGTTGAAATCTCAGGTAACTGTGGGAATGGTGGAGTGATATCTCATTCTCAAATTGTATGTCTGCTCAAGGAGAAGACTTGCTGGTGTACCCCTTCTATCTGAGCAGAAGACCGTAATGAAGATGAAGGTAGGGCAAGGTGGTGGTGGAACACTTTGTGCTCCCACCATTGGTCACAGCAGGGGTGCATGAATTTCCTGTGGGCTACACAGACACTACAGAAGGAGCAAAATGTGAGGCATCTTGCTCTTACCCTAACTGAGAGGGCTGGGCTGCAGGGCAAGCAGCCTCAACTACCAGAAGTTGCAGGAATTTTTTGGAAGAGATCAAGTCAGAGGTGGCTGTCCTATGTTGGAGAGCAAAGGAGTGGGGGGGCCCTTCATCTATCCCTACGCCCACCCAGGGTCCCCAAAGTACTGCCTTCAGAGGCCTGCTATACAGAGGACTTTTGGAGCTGTGAGTGTGAGCTAAGGAGGAGCAGTAGCCAAAAGAGAACTCCGACAGGTGGCTGTCAAGGGCAGATTGGGTGCACAGAAAGGATTATTCAGAGGTTACCTTGATTTCGAAATTAATATTCCATTTATTCAAAAATCCAGTTCTTTCTGAAGCTTTTAAATTCAGCCTACCGATCTTATTTTGCTATTTATAGTTCTAGCAATCATTAAAAATTGCCTTTTATGGGGTCGTTGATTAACATGTAGTCTCATTTACAAATTTAGTTTAACTCCTTTAAATATTTTGTTGCATTAAATTATTAAATATATTTAATTTCCCTTTTAAGTTCCCTAGTTGTCTGACTTAGCAAAAAGGCCTTCCTAAGTGCTTGAATCATTCTTATAAATCTAATAAATTAAACTTATAAATAAGGTAAGACTTAAGACTTCTTAAGTGTGCTAATGCAAATACATACATTTAGTAAGAGTTCTACTTAAAGTCCAAAGCTCAAACCAAATACTCAATAATTTTGAATTAGAGTCACAAGATTGACCTGCTACTCTAATACACCCAATTCTCTTAAACAATGCAGACACCTAAGACAACAATTTGAAGAGATTCCTTATTAAAAAAATATACTATGAGTTTAATGTTCATAAATATCTGTATACCTAATTCTAAATCATATTTGGGCTAAAAAGTACTTCCTCACTAATAAAACAACTAGGTCATCCAATAGCTTTGAAGGATATCTTCTCAACTGTTGAATTTGAATCATGGTCAGAGAGGAGCAAGGACATGTAGCCCACCAAGCCCACACCATTGAGGTCCCAGTCCACTCATGGAAGTCCAAATGCCTGACCTAGCCACTTCTTCACTTGACAGGATTTTGCATTTATTTGCCATCCTATAACTGGGTTAAGTTATTTATATACACTTCTGCCTCATTCCTCCTATCTCTTAGGCCACAAAACTCTTACACCTGTAAGAGCCTGTCAAATGAATTAGTTAATTGATATCCAATTAAATTGTGAATATCTCTTGTGGCTCGGGCTGTCCATAAACTTACCACCTTCGAGGTTATTCCATGTACAGGGGCCACTGCCTATGATGACCCCTGCCCTCTCTACTATTTCTACTTCTTAATCCCCAATCCCAAGTAAGCTAGAACTAGGAGGGTGGGAAGAGAGAAAAAGGTTGCTCCCTCTATAGGTTATTGAGGCCACTAGTCAAGCCTGAGATGGGAAGAGGGAAGGAGATGAGATGGACATCTTAAATTGTACTGGCTTGGACTTTTTAATAACTAGAAATGAGTGGAAAACTGTGGAATTTGCCTGAGAAGTCAACAAAGAGAAGGAAAGGGAGATTAACAGAGAAAACATTTCTTTGATGTTTACATGTCATTGAATTCAAACTGTTCGATAAACATGTAACATTTGAGCAAGGATATTTTACCTCTTATTAAGCCCTAAGAGGTGTCTGGTTTTAATTTTTTTGCTCTTTTTAGAATATGCAGACCCTAGATGTCCCATATGATCTTCTGTGAATCCCAGTTGCTAATTCTGGAACGAAAAAGGAAAAATCTCCTTCAGCATCCTGTTATGCTCATCTCCCAAGTGACACTTGACCCCCTTTATAAAAACCTGTAAGTCTCTATCCAGACTTCTGTATTTCTTATGTCATCCCCAAACCATTCTTACCTCTTCATGGTGGTTTTCGTGTTGACGGTCCCTAATGAGACCAGCATCATTCTTAACTGGTGAACAAAAATTCAGAAAGTGTCCTGGATATGGGCCCCTTACTAAGGCTACCAGAAAGATTGCAGCTACCGTCCTGTACTCCCCTTTCTAAGAGCTTTCTTCTTCATTTTACATTTAGCACCTCTTGGAGAGAACAGGTGCTACAATGGGAAAACCAGCTGGCCAAAATCTGGGCAAACCACACATGCCTAGAATTGAAGCCTCCTTCAATGAACTATGCCCCATGCTCCAGAACTAGAATAGGCTCTCTCAGGGCTGTAGGCTCAAGCATGGTCCCACCCACCCCACACCACAGCTGTGCATCCAAAATAAGAGGGAAACTCAGGCAGGAACCAAAGTGAGCAGACCAGGAGAGGAAATTAAAATCCTTTAGTTGTGGTGTATTAAGTCATTGCAGCACTCAAAGGCAGCCATTCATATCATTCAGGAAGCTCTGAATAAATGTTTCAGTAATGAGACATGCAGAAAGGAGCTTGTCACCCTGTGATAGTCTCTCTGCAAAGAATTTGATTTAAGGTTGGTATCAGAGCATGAACCATGCTGAAATACAATTACAAAAGAAACAGGAATTTCATTAGTGGATTGCAAGGAACAGCTTGGAACTGAGGAGGCTGGTGAGAGCTGATAGGTGTTGGCAGGAAGAAAGAGGGGAAAAGAAGAGCTGGTGTGTGATGGGAGAAGCCACCCGTACCTCTAGTACCAAACTGGGAAGGAAGATGGCAATGTCGATTTCAGGAAAAGGAAAGGAGAAGATGACTTCCTCTTTTGGGTTGATAAATGACTACTCTCTTCATATGTGCTTTTTACCTTAAAAAATGAATAAAATTAAGGTTTATTCATATTTATTTGGTAGATTTATAGTAGCTAATTAAGTGCTTAGAAAAGTGACTAGCACATATAGTATTATAGATGGGTTTGCTATGATTTTATAAATCATGTGTGTGTGTTTATGTATGTATGAGATGATGGCTCAAAATTGTTTTTAATTATAATTAACATACAATTAAAAATGTTGACACTACTGTTAAGCAATTAGTGATTTAGAGGGACAAGGGGAGAGAAAGAGGGAAAGAAGAATGGAAGAATGATAGAATGAATAAAAAGGAGAGCTCTCACTGGGACTGGGATATCTATAGGTATACAGTGTTTGCTCAGAGGAACTTCTTACTCTATCTTCACTGGGCAAACCTTCTCAAATGTGATCTCTACAGAGCAGAGTTCAGTTTTGGATTATTCTAATCTAAAGTGGTCAGGGAATTTCTATTCCTTTGGAAAGCATGAGTGGCAGGTGCTTTCCTTTAGGAACAGAAGACATGTTCTGAGTTTCATTTTTGTCCCCTTATCTCAGGTGGTGGCTGTAGGGGACAGTTAAACCAAAGGTCCAGTCCCATCAGAATGAGTGCTATCTTTCAACACACAGTTCTTCAGTAGATCTCTGATGGAATCTCAGAACTAAATAGGATTTCAGGTGCTGGCCAAGATGGAGTACGCCTATCACAGTTCATCTCTCCCACTGATTACAGTAAAAAAAACTCTAGAACACAATCGAAAAACAACTACACAAGGACTCTGAAAAGTAGACGTTAGCATCCAGATAGGGTTGGGAAGTCAAAACTTGATAAACAACTAGTAAAGGATTGGGGAAGCTTTTTGGATATTTGCCCTTTATTGTCATTCAGCTTTGACTTCAGTGTACTGCCCCCTTTACCCAGCAATTTTGTAACTGGGTAGCAATGATGAAAAGCAAAAACAGTAAGAGAAAACAAAACATCACAATGTGTGGGATGTGTCTAGAGCAGTGCTCAAAGTGGAATTTAAAGCGTTAAATATTTATATAGAAAAAGAAGGTCTTAAATTATATAAGTATATACTTTAAGAAACCACAGGCTGAGCATGGTGGCTCACACCTGTAACTCCAGCACTTTGGGAGGCTGAGGCGGGCAGATCATGAGGTCAGGAGATCAAGACCATCCTGGCTAACACGGTGAAGCCCTGTCTCTACTAAAATATACAAAAATTAGCCGGACGTGGTAGCGGGTGCCTGTAGTCCCAGAGAGGTGCCTGTACTCGGAGGCTGAGGTAGGAGAATGGCATAAACACAGGAGGCTGAGCTTGCTGTGAGCTGAGATCGCACCACTACACTCTAGCCTGGGCGACAGAGTGAGACTCTGTCTCAAAAAAAAAAAGAAACCACAAAGAAGAATAACTTGAACCCAAAGCAAGTAACAGAAAGAAAATAATAAAGATTAAAGCAGAAATCAGGCTGGGCATGATGGCTCAGGCCTGTCATCCCAGCGCTTTGGGAGGCTGAGGTGGGTAGATCGCCTGAGGTCAGGAGTTTAAGACTAGCCTGGCCAACATGGTGAAACTCTATCTCTACAAAAATACAAAAATTAGTTGGGCATGGTAGTGGGCGCCTGTAATCCCAGCTACTCAGGAGGCTTAAGCAGGAGAATTGCTTGAAGCCAGGAGGTAGAGGTTTCAGTGAGCTGTGATCGCACAATTGCACTCTAGCCTGGGTGACAAGAGTGAAATTCCATTTAAAAAAAAAAAAAAAAGAAAAGAAAAAAAGGGCAGAATTCAATGAGAGAGGCTTGAATCAATGAAACCAAATACTAGTTTTCTAAAAAGATCAATAAAATGAATAAACTTTTAGCGACATTGACCAAGAAAAAAGAGAAAACACAAATTACCACTATCAGGAGTGAAAGTGGAGAGGACATCACTACAGATTCCACGTACACCAAAAACATAATAAGACCATAGGGGGATTCTGGCAAGATGGCCAAATAAGAACAGCTCTGGTCTGCAGCTTCCAGCAAGACCAATGCAGAAGGCAGGTGATTTCTGCATTTCCAACTAAAGTATTTGGTTTATCTCACTGGGACTGGTTAGACAGTGGGTGCAGCCCATGGAGGGCAAGCAGAAGCAGGGTGGGGCATCACCTCACCCGAGAAGCACGAGGAGTTGGGAAACTCCCTCTACTAGCCAAGGGAAGCCGTGGGGGACTGTGCCGTGAGGGACGGTACTATCTGGCCTAGATACTATGTTTTTCCCACAGTTTTTGCAACCCACAGACCAGGAGATTCACTCAAGTGCCTACACCACCAGGGCCCTGAGTTTCAAGCACAAAACTAGGTGGCCGTTTGAGCAGACACCAAGCTAGCTACAGGAGGTTTTTTTTTTTCCATACCCCAGTGGCACCTGGAACTCCAATGAGACAGAATCGTTCACTCCCCTGGAAAGGAGGCTGAAGCCAGGGAGCCAAGTGGTCTTGCTCAGGGGGTTCAACGCCCACAGAGCCCAGCAAGCTAAGATCCACTGACTTGAAATTCTAACTGCCAGCACAGCAGTCTGAAGTTGACCTGGGACATTTGAGCTTGGTGGGGGAAAGGGCCATTGCTGACACTTGAGTAGGCTGTTTCCCCCCACAGTGTAAACAAAGCCATCAGAAAGTTCACACTGGGCAGAGCCCACCACAGCTCAGCAAAGTCACTGTAGCCAGACTGCCTCTCTAGATTCCTCCTGTCTGGGCAGGGCATTTCTAAAAGAAAGGCAGAAGCCCCAGTCAGGGGCTTATAGATAAAACTCCCATCTCCCTGGGACAGAGCACCTAGGGGAAGGGGTGGCTGTGTGCACAGCTTCAGCAGATTTAAATGTTCCTGCCTGCTGGCTCTGAAGAGAGCAGCGGATCTCCCAGCACAGTGATCAAGCTCTGCTAACAGACAGACTATCTCCTCAAGTGAGTCCCTGACCCCCATGCCTCCTGACTGGGAGATACCTCCCAGCAGGGGTCAAGAGACACCTCATACAGGAGAGCTCCAGCTGGCATCTGGCAGGTGCTGCTCTGGGATGAAGCTTCCAGAGGAAGGAGCAGGCAGCAATCTTTGCTGTTCTGCAGCCTCTGCTGGTGATAACCAGGAAAACTGGGTCTGGGGTGGACCTCCAGCAAACTCTAGCAGACATTTTGAAGAGAGTCCTGACTGTTAGAAGGAAAACAAACAGAAAGCAATAGCATAAACATCAACAAAAAGGACACCCATGCAAAAACCCCATCCAAAGGTCCTCAGCATTAAAGACCAAAGGTAGATAAATTCATGAAGATTATGAAAAACCAGCCCTAAAAGGCTGAAAATTCCAAAAACCAGAACACCTCTTCTCCCTCAAAGGATCACAACTCCTCACCAGCAAGAGAACAAAGCTGGACTGAGAATGAGTTGGATGAATTGACAGAAGTAGGCTTCAGAAGATGGGTAATAACAAACTCCTCTGAGTTAAAGGAGCATGTTCTAACCCAATTCAAGGAACCTAAGAACCTTGATACAAAGATAGAGGAACTGCTAACTATAATAACCAGTTTAGAGAAGAACATAAATGACCTGAAGGAGCTGAAAACCACAGCACAAGAACTTCGTGAAGCATATAAAAGTATCAATAGCTGAATCGATCAAACTGAAGAAAGGATATCAGGGATTGAAGATCAACTTAGTGAAATAAAGCATGAAGACAAGATTAGAGAAAAAAGAATGAAAAGGAATGAACAAAGCCTCCAAGATAGATAAGACTATGTGAAAAGACAAAACCTATGGTTGATTGGCATACATGAAAGTGACAGGGAGAATGGAACTAAGTTGGAAAACACACTTCAGGATATCATCCAGGAGAACTTCCCAATCTAGCAAGAAAGGCTAACATTCAAATTCAGGAAATACAGAGAATACCACCAAGATACTCCTTGAGAAGAGCAACCTCAAGATACATAATTATCAAAATCCCCAAAGTTGAAATGAAGAAAAAATATTAAGGACAGCCAGAGAAAAAGTTCAGGTTACCCACAAAGAGAAGCCCATCAGACTAACAGCAGATCTATTTGCAGAAACCCTACAAGCTGGAAGAGAGTGGGGGCCAATATTCAACATTTTTAAAGAATTTTCAACCCAAAATTTCATATCCAGCCAAACTAAGCTTCATAAGTAAAGGAGAAATAAAATCCTTTATAGACAAGCAAATGCTGAGAGATTTTGTCACCACCAGGCCTGCTTTATAAGAGCTACTGAAGGAGGCACTAAATATGGAAAGGAAAACCCAGTAACAACCACTGCAAAAACATACCAAATTGTAAAGACCATCGACACTATGAAGAAACTACATCAACTAATGGGTAAAATCGCCAGCTAACGTCATAATGACAGGATCAAATTCACACATAACAATATTAACCTTAAATGTAAACAGACTAAATGCCCCCAGTTAAAAGACAAAGACTGGCAAATTGGATAAAGAGTCAAGACTTATTCGTGTGCTGTATTCAGGAGACCCATCTCACATACAAAGACACACACAGGTGGTGGAAAGATGGCGGAACAGGCTACCAAGTCCGTGTTGTTTGTGTATCTGGGTAACATTTGTCGATCACCCATTGCAGAAGCAGTTTTCAGGAAACTTGTAACTGATCAAAACATCTCAGAGAATTGGAGGGTAGACAGCGCGGCGACTTCTGGGTATGAGATAGGGAATGCCCCTGACTACAGAGGGCAGAACTGCATGAAGAGGCACGGCATTCCCATGAGCCACGTTGCCTGGCAGATTACCAAAGAAGATTTTGCCACATTTGATTATATACTATGTATGGAGGAAAGCAATCTGAGAGATTTGAATAGAAAAAGTAATCAAGTTAAAACCTGCAAAGCTAAAATTGAACTACTTGGGAGCTATGATCCACAAAAACAACTTATTATTGAAGATCCCTATTATGGGAATGACTCTGACTTTGAGACAGTGTACCAGCAATGTGTCAGGTGCTGCAGAGTGTTCTTGGAGAAGGCCCACTGAGGCAGGTTCATGCCCTGCTGTGGCCAGCCTGACTAGACCCCACCCTGAGGTCCTGCATTCTCAGTCAGTGTGTAATCATGTTCCAGAGCCCAAAGGCCCAGCTCTTTGTTCAGTTGACTTACAGTTTCTTACCTTAAAAATATTGTAGATGGAAATCAGTTATGTTTGGCAGAAGAATCAATAAAATTATTTGATTCTGACAGTTTATGGGGTATATTAAGCATTCTTAGACTAGTTGAACATCTCACTTTGCCCCAATTACAAAAATAGTAGAACAAGCAACATGAAACATAATAAAGGAAAACCTCACTTGAACGCCCAGGTCAGCATCTAAGCCCGCTGAGACTTAGATAGTCAAGTCTACCTCTTCAGTAGGTTTGTATGGATGGCCTGATGGAGGGCAGGCTCCCTCTGCTCCGTGTGCTACCTCTCTCTTCCCCAGGGCCTTTTATGGATTGACAGTAGCCCTCTCCATAGGAGCTCACAGTCTAGATTAGAAGTGTTTTAATTTATACACACCCATAGTGCACACTTGTATATTGAAAAGATAGGGAAGAGAGAAACATTTATGGAAACAGTCTATACTGTGTATACTAAACAGTGTATACTAAACTTCAATACTTCATGATTTTTGTCGAGCTTACTTCATGAGAAGGTCAGCTCATTTGCTCCCATCTGAACCACTTTGCCTCTGAAACTTCATTATATCCAGAAAGAAGGATGCTTGTATGCTAGTCTAACTATGGTCAGTTGAGGAATATGACTGTTTTTATATGCACATGTAACCCAAATGTCCAATATAAATTGGCTTATTTTTAAAAATAATTTTAAAAGTTGGGAAAAGCTTTATTATTTGGCATGCTTAAATATTAAGTATTCTTCATCAGCATTTAATAAATGTATAGGCAGATATAGGTAATTTCTGTGTATTTTGAGATAATGTCGAAATCATGAATATTTCAAAATAAACTGGGGAGTTATAAAAATACAACTAGAGATACATAAAAAAAAAAAAAGACATACACAGGCTCAAAATAAAGGGATGAAGGAAGATTTACCAAGCAAATGGAAAGCAAAAAAAGCAGGGGTTGCAATCCTAGTCTCTGATAAAACAAACTTTAAACCAACAAAGATCAAAAAAGACAAAGAAGGACATTATATAATGCTAAAGGGATCAATGCAACAAAAAGAGCTAACTATTCTAAATATATATGCACTCAATACAGGAGCACCCAGATTCATAAAGCAAGTTGTTAGGGACCTACAAAGAGACTTAGACTCCCACACAACAATAGTGGGACACTTTAACACTCCACTGTCAATATTAAACAGATCAATGAAACAGAAAATTAACAAGGATATTCAGGACTTGAATTCAACTCTGGACCAAGCAGACCTAATAGACATCTACAGAACTCTCCACCCCAAATCAACAGAATATACATTCTTCTTAGCACCACAACACTCTTATTCTGAAATTGACCACATAACTGGAAGTAAAACACTCCTCAGCAAATGCAAAAGCACGGATATCATAACAGTGTCTCAGATCACAGTGCAATCAAATTAGAACGCAGGATTAAGAAACTCACTCAAAACTGCAAAACTACATGGAAACTGAAGAGCCTGATCCTGAATGACTACTGGGTAAATAATGAAATTAAGGAAGAAATAAATAAGTTATTTGAAACCAATGAGTACAAAGACACAACATACCAGAATCTCTGGGACACAGCTAAAGCAGTGTTTAGAAGGAAATTTGTAGCACTAAATACCCACATGCAAAACCAGGAAAGATGTAAAATCGACACCCTAACATCACAATTAGTAGAACTAGAGAAGCAAGAAAAAAGAAATTCAAACACTAGCAGAAGAGAAGAAATAACTAGGATCAGAGCAGAACTGAAGGAGATAAGACACAAAAAACCCTCCAAAAATCAATGTATCCAGGAGCTGTTTTTTTGAAAAGATTAATAAAATAGACCACTAGCCAGACAAATAAAGAAGAAAGAGAGAAGAATCAATTAGACAGCATAAAAAAATGCCACAGCATTGACCGGGCGCAATGACTCACATCTGTAATCCCAGCACTTTGGGAGGCTGAGTCGGGTGAATCATGAGGTCGGGAGTTTGAGACCAACTGGCCAACATGGTGAAACCTCATTCTATTAAAAATACAAAAAATTAGCTGGGCGTGGTGGTGGGCACCTGTAATACCAGCTATTCAGGAGGCTGAGTCAGGAGAATTTCTTGAACCTGGGAGCCAGAGGTTGCAGTGAACCGAGATCACACCACTGCACTTCAGCCCAGGCAACAGTGCGAGACTCCATCTCAAAAAGAACAAAAAAAATAAAGGGGATATCACTACTCTTCCCACAGAAATACAAACTACCATCAGAAAATACTACAAACACCTTTACACAAATAAACTAAAAAATCTAGAAGAAATGGATAAATTCCTAGACACATACACTCTCTCAAGACTAAACCAGGAAGAAGTTGAATGCCTGAGTACACCAACAACAAGTTCTGAAACTGAAGCAGTAAATAATAACCTACCAACTAAAAAAATAGCCCAGACGGATTCACAGACAAATTCTACCAGAGGTACAAAGAGGAACTGGTACCATTCCTTCTGAAACTATTCCAAACAATACAAAAACAGGGACTCCTCCCTAACTCATTTTATAAGGCCAGCATCATCCTGATACCAAAACCTGGCAGAGACACAACAAAAGAAAGAAAATTTCAGGCCAATATCCCTCATGAACATTGATGTGAAGATCCTCAATAAAATACCAGAAACCAAATCCAGCAACATATCAAAAAGTTTATCTACCACAATCAAGTCAGCTTCATCCCTGGGATGCAAGAGTGGTTCAACATATGCAAATCAATAAATGTAATCCATCACATAAACAGAACCAATGACTAAAACCACATGATTATCTCAATAGATGCAGAAAAGGTCTTCGACATAATTCAACACCCCTTCATACTAAACACTGTCAATAAACTAGATATTCATTTAACATATCTCAAAATAATAAGAACTATTTATGGCAAATGCAGAGCCAATATCATACTGAATGTGCAAAAACAGGAAATATTCTCTTTGAAAACCGGCACATGACAAAGATGCCCTCTCTCACCACTCCTATTCTACATAGTATTGGAAGTTCTGGCTAGGGCAATCAGGCAAGTGAAAGAAATAAAGTGTATTCAAATAGGAAGAGAGGAAGTCAAATTGTCTGTCTTTGCAGATGACATAATTGTATATTTAGAAAACCCCATTTTCTCAGCCCAAAATCTCCTTAAGCTGATAAGCAACTTCAGCAAAGTCTCATGATACAAAATCAATGTGCAAAAATCACAACCATTCCTGTACACCAACAATAGACAAACAGAGAGCCAAATTGTGAGTGAGCTCCCATTCACAGTTGCTGCCAAGAGAATACAATACCTAGGAATACAACTTACAAGGGATGTGAAGGACCTCTTCAAGGAGCACTACAAACCACTGCTCAAGGAAATAAGAGAAGACACAAACAAATGGAAAAATATTCCATGCTCATGAATAGGAAGAATCAATATTGTGAAAATGTCCATACTGCCCAAAGTAATTCATAGATTCAATGCTATCCCCATCTAGCTACCATTGACTTTCTTCACAGAATGAGAAAAAAACTACTTTAAATTTCACATAGAACCAAAAAAGAGCCCAGACAGGCAGGACAATCTAAGCAAAAAGAACAAACCTGGAGGCATCAAGCTACCTGACTTCAAACTATACTATAAATCTACAGTAACCAAAACAGCATGATACTGGTACCAAAATAGATATATAGACCAATGAAACAAAACTTCAGAAATACCACCACATATCCACAATTATCTGGAGACCTCAGAAATACCACCACATATCCACAATTATCTGATATTTGACAAACCTAACAAAAACAAGCAATGGGGAAAGGATTCCCTATTTAATAATTGTTGTTGGGAAAACTGGCTAGTAGTATGCAGAAAACTGAAACTGAACCCCTTCCTTACACCTTATACAAAAAGTAACTCAAGATGGATTAAAGACTTAAATGTAAGACCTAAAACCATAAAAACCCTAGAAGAAAACCTAGGCAATACCATTCAGGACATAGGCATGGGCAAAGAATTCATGACTAAAACACCAAAAGCAATTGCAACAAAAGCCAAAATTGACAAATAGGATCTAATTAAACTAAAGAGCTTCTGCACAGCAAAAGAAACTATCATCAGAGTGAACAAGCAACCTTCAGAATGGTAGAAAATTTTTGCAAGCTATCCATCTAACAAAGGGCTAATATTCAGAATCTACAAGAAACTTAAATAAATTTACAAGAAAAAAACAACCCCATCGGCCGGGCGCGGTGGCTCAAGCCTGTAATCCCAGCACTTTGGGAGGCCGAGACGGGCGGATCACGAGGTCAGGAGATCAAGACCATCCTGACTAACATGGTGAAACCCCGTCCATACTAAAAAAAATACAAAAAAAACCTAGCCGGGCGAGGTGGTGGGCGCCTGTAGTCCCAGCTACTCGGGAGGCTGAGGCAGGAGAATGGCGTAAACCCAGGAGGCGGAGCTTGCAGTGAGCTGAGATCTGGCCACCGCACTCCAGCCTGGGCGACAGACGGAGACTCTGTCTCAAAAAAAAAAAAAAAACCATCAAAAAGTGGGCAAAGGATATGAACAGACACTTCTCAAAAGAAGACATTTATGCAGCCAAGAAACATATGAAAAAAAGCTCATCATCACTGGCCATTAGAGAACTGCAAATCAAAATCACAATGAGATACCATCTCACACCAGTTAGAAGGCAGTGTGGCGATTCCTCAAGGATGTAGAACCAGAAATACCATTTGACCCAGCAATCCCATGACTGGGTATATACTCAAAGGATTATAAATCATTCTGTTATAAAGACACATGCACATATATGTTTATTGCAGCACTATTCATGATCACAAAGACTTGGAACCAACCCAAATGCCTATCAATGATAGACTGGATAAAGAAAATGTGGTATATATACACCACGGAATACTATGCAGCCATAAAAACAGATAAGTTCTTGTCTTTTGCAGGGACATGAATAAAGCTGGAAACCATCATTCTCAGCAAACTAACACAGCAACAGAAAACCAAACACAGAATGTTATCATGTATAAGTGGGAGTTGAACAATGAGAACATGTGGACACAGGGAGGGGAACATCACACATTGGGACCTGTCTGGGGGTGGGGCCAAGGGGAAAGATGGCATTAGGAGAAATGCCTAATGTAGATGACGTTAGGAGAAATACCTAATGTAACAATCCTACATGTTCTGCACATGTATACCAGAACTCAAAATATAATAATGAATGAATGAATTAGTTAATTTTAAAACAGAAAAGACCATAACAACTTTATACCCATAATTTTCAAACTTTCAATGAAATGAATCAATTATTTGAAAGGCACAAATTATCAAACTCATTCAAAAGAAATAGGTAATCTGAATAATGCTATCTTCATAAAAGACATTAACTTTGTAGTTAAAACCTTTCCAAAATCAAATGGCAAAAAAAGAAAAAAATATATAAAACCTCCAGGCTCAGATGGCTTACCTTAGTGAATTACACCAAACATTTACAGAAGATACTATATCAATTCTATATAATCTCAGAAATGAAAAGAGGTGGGAGCACTTCCCAACTCATTTTATGTATTTTGTGTAAAATACACTCATTTCTTTTGTAAATATGTAAATATATTTTTGTATTTTTTTTACAATATACCTGTGTATTTTACAAAAAAAATCTGTAAAATATATTTATGTATTTTAGGATTAAGTCAAAATAGACCATAGACTTGAATGTGAAATGTAAAAATACTCCAATACTTCATTGATTTTGTTTTTCTCATTTCAGTTTTACTGATTTCTGCTTTAATCTTTATTATTTTATTTCTGTCACTTGCTTTGGGTTCAAGTTGCTCTTTTTCTGGTTTCTTAAAGTAGATAATTATATAATTTAAGACCCTTCATCTTTTGTATCAGCATTATACTGACATCAAAACTAGGCAAAATATTGAAAGAAAAAACCCTACAGAGTAATATACCTTATGAACTTGACACCAAAAATTCTTAACAAAATATTAATCATTTCCAATTATAACTGAAAAAAATAGTATATCATGATGAAGTGGAGTTTACTCCAAGAATGCAAAGCTGGTTCAACACTAAAAAAATTATCAAGAAAAAATCATATGGCTGTCTTATTAAATGCAGAAAAAGCATTTGAAAAAAATTATCACTCATTTATAATAAAAATCTGGGTAAATTAGGAATGGAAGGGAACTTCCTAAACTTAGTAAATAAAATCTATAAAAAAAATAGCTACAATGAATATAGTGTATAATGATGAAAGAATGAATGCTTACTCCCTAAGAGTAGGAATAAGAAAAGAATGTATAACTCAAAACTATTCAACATCAGAGTCTAAGTCCTAGCCAATGCAATATGGCAAGAAAAGAAAGAAAGTCAGTTGGGTGCCGTGGCTCATGCCTGTAATCCCAGCACTTTGGGAGGCTAAGGAGGGCGGATCACAAGGTCAGGAGATACAGTGAAACCCCATCTTTACTAAAAATACAAAAAATTAGCCGGGCATGGTAGTGGGTGCCTGTAGTCCCACCTACTCCAGAGGCTGAGGCAGGAGAATGGTGTGAACCTTGGAGGAGGAGCTTGCAGTGAGCTGAGATCTTGCCACTGCACTCCAGCCTGGGCGACAGAGCAAGACTCCGTCTCAAAAAAACAAAAAAAGAAAGAAAGAAAGAAAGTCTTACAGATTGAAAAGGAAGAACTAAAACCACCCCTATTTATAGATCACATAATTATATACACATAAAATCCCAAAGGACATACAAATATACTCCAAGAAGTAATTAATGACATCAGCAAAGTCACATGCTATAAGGCCAACATAAAAAATTAAAAAATTATATATTAACAAATAAAAACATATTAACAAAAAACATGTGGAAACTGAAATTAAAAACACAATACCATTTATAATCACACCAAAGAAAATGAAATCTTTAGGTATAAACCAGATGACATGTACAGCCTCTGTGTGCTAAAAATTATAAAATGCTGATGAAAAAAATCAAAGACCTAAAAAATTGGAAAGACTTATTGTCTTGAATTGGAAGACTCAATATAGTAAAAATATCAGTTATCTCCAAACTGATTTATAAGTTCAATGCAATTTCTAGAGATTGGAATGAAAGTAATAAAACTATTCCTTCTTCACAATCTGATTGTATGCATAGACCATCTCAAAGAACTTACAAAAGAATCATGAAAGTAATAAGTGCGTTTGCCAATGTCACAGGACATAAGGCCACGATGTAAAAAATCAACTGACAAAAATGTTATCAGTATTTTTATTTTCTAGGAATGAGCAATTCGAAATCTAATTTTTTAGAGCAAAAGAGTCCTGTTTACAACAGTGCCAAAATAAATGAAATGCATAAGTATAAATTGAACAAAATATGTTCAGGGAAACTGTACAGGAAATATATGTGAAAACTATAAAATACTGATGAAAGAAATTGAAGAAAGACCTAAATAAATGGAAAGATAAAAGGCAGGAAGTAATAAGTAACTATTTTCATGAATGAGGAAACAATATTGTTGAGATGTTTTATTGAATCTATAGATCAAAATTTATCTATGGATTCAATAAAATCCTAATTAAAGTCCCAGTAGGAGTTTATAAAAATCAACACGGTGATTCCAAAATTTACAGGGAAAGGCAAAGTAACTAGAAGAGCCAAAACAATTTTGGGGGTTGCGGGAAGAACAAAGTTGGAGTACTCACATTACTTTACTTCAAGATTTATTATAAAGCAAAAATAATCAAAACAATGTCCTAATGACTGAATCAACAAAACAGAATAGAAAGTCCAAAAATGAAAACACACAAATATGGTCAACTGAATTTTGACAAAAGTGTGTGGACAAATCATTGGAGAAAGCATAATATTTCAATTAGTAGTTCTGGAACTTACACAAAGAAGGAGGAAGAGGAGGAAGGGGAAGAAGAGGAGGAGAGGAGGAAGAGGAGGGGAGGGGTTGCTGCTTACACATTGTATAAAGATTAAGTCAAAATAGATCATAGATCTCAATGTGAAATATAAAGCTGTAAGACTTTTAAAAGAAAACATGAAAAAATGTCTCTGCGATCTTATAATAATTAGGCAAAGAATCCTTACATATGACAAAAAAAGCATGATCCATAAAACAAAAAAAAGATAAATTGGACTTTCTCAAAATTTTAAAAACCTTTGCTCTGTAAAGTACATTCTTAAGAAAATGATTTAAAAACATAAGCCACAAAATGGGAGAAAATATTTGCAAATCACATATCTGACAAAGAACTTGTGTCCAATATATATGCACAGCTCTCAAACTAAATAGCAAGAAAACAAGCAACCCAGTCGGAAAAAATAAGGAGCAAAAGATCTAAATAGGCACATCACTAAAGAAGATATATGTATGGCAAATAAACACAAGAAAAGATGTTGAGTGTCATTAATCACTAGAGAAATGCAAATAGAAACCACACTAAGATACCAATGCATATCTATTAGAACAAGTAAAATAAAATAAATTGAAAATGCCAAGTGCTAGCAAGGGTGTGTAGCAATTGAAACTCTCAAATGTTGCTGGTGGGAGTGAAAAATGATACAGCCATATTGAAAAAGAGTTTCTTTATTATAAAATTCCACATATATTTACCATATGACCCAGACATTCCACTTCTACTCCACTAAAAATATAACCTTATATTCACAAAAATATCTGTGTGTGAATGTTTATAGCTGCTTTATTCATAATTGACAAAAACTGGAATCAACCTAATCTTCCACAAGCGAATACATAAACAATTGGTATGTCCATACATGGAATACTACTCAGCAATAGAAAGGAATGTACTACTGTGACATGTAATAACATGGATAAATCCCAAATGCATTATGCCAAGTGAAACAAACCAGACCCAGAAGGCTATGTACTGGAGGTTCAATTCATGACATTCTCGGGGAGACAAGACAATAGGACTATGAGGGAGGGTTTGACGGTAGAAGAACACCATGAAAAAGTTTTGGGAAAAGCTACACAACTCTATGCATTTGTCAAAACCCATAGAGAACTATACAATAAAAGGTGAATTTTACTTTACGTAAATTTAAAAATAAATTGGAGAAAAAAGCATTATCTTGTGGACTAGCCCAGCTTGTTCATCCTCTCGCACAGCAGATGAGGAAGCTGAGGCCACCAAGGGCACAAGACTTACTCAAGGTCACACGAAAGCCAGACTGTAATCTCAGACTCCCAAAATGCTTCTTGTTTGTTTGTTTTGTTTTGCTTTGCTTGTCTTTTGGCTATAGGAGCCATCATCATAACACTTCATGAAATCCAATCTCATTCAGAATGAATTTCTCCCTCCCTTATAGCTCCTATAGCCTTTGTTCCCCTCCTTCTTCCACTTATTATCACTTCCTGCCTTTTATCAGGGATTTTTTTTTCTTAGTTTGCCTCCCTTCCTCCACAGGGTGCATTAAAGAGGAAGAAGGCACAAAGGGGAGACACGGTGCGGGCTTGGGGGTGGGGTGGGGGGTGGCAGTACCCAGCAATGCCATGTTTCTGTTTCCACCAGTAACAATTTACCCTAGATTCTTTCCACACTAAAATAGAAATGGCCTGGGGAGAGCCCAGTGGTGAGTTCAAAGATGGTACTACTGATAGCCTTTTCCAGTTGCTTCTGGAATTCATCGATTCAACAAATACTTATTGGGCACCAACTGGGCAGTTTGCTCAATGCTGTGGGAATAATGATAGACAGAAAGACAGGCACAATGCCTCCCACAACCTGCTGGGGTATATTTAATCTCATGCCCTCAGCAGAGATCAATAGAATAAACTCTAGCTTAGAAAAGTACAGGTGAAAAAGAATGTTTTCTTAAAAAATTGGCCAACATCACGGCTCTCTTTGGAGGTTAATATACTTAGCAAAAATATTACACATAAACGTGGCTGTTTCATGACGCTTTTCTTTCTGAATTGACTCTGAGACCTAGGGAGGTGCTGTTCCTTCCTTAACTGGTCTCCTAAGGGTGCTCCGGAACCAGATGGGTCTGCCTCAACCATTCTGAGTCCCCACACAGACACAGGGACAGACCAGCTAAACCATATGCTGACTCATTTTCATTCTTTACCACCTAACCAAGTGATACTCCAAGGATATAGTGGGAGCTGCAGCTACCTTAAAGGAAAGCTCTGAGCCAGGATGCTACTCAGACTCAAGTCAGGATCTGTGGGAGGTGGGACAGGAGGGTCAACCAGACCTTGACTCATATCCTTGCCACCACTTATCTCCTCAGTGCCTGGGTCCACTTCCTTAAACTCCCTGCAACCTTAAATTTCTTTCTCTAAGATAGAGATTTAAAAGGAGCAGGGGGCGGTGGAAATCTTTCTTTCATGGGGATGTGGGAAAATTAATTGAGCTTAACATCAAGCAGAATTGCAGAACATGTAATATGTACTTGGTAAGCATTAGATTTCTCCCTCACACTCCCTGTTTTTTAGATATGGAAGAGCTACCCTTCTCCAAGGTCAAATGGGTCCTGGTCTTCCTTGAGGGGAGGTAGGCCTTGCAGCTCCAAAATTTCTCTTTAATCGGACAGGTTTAGATGGAAACCTACAAATCCCATTTTAACCACTGCAAACCCCATCCCTCCCCAAATCTCTTTTCATCCCAGGTCAAGCCTCAGTGTCCTGCCCTCCTGGGAGACCTAACTATTATAGCCAATTATTCACACATGACTCCATGGGCCAGCATGGGTGTTGTGTGCATGTTGAGGCTTTCCACCCACCTGGAGACGGCTCCAGGCCTGGGGGTGGGCACCACCTTCCAAATTGCATCAAGTTGTATGGTCTCTAGTAGAACACTTTGCCCACTGGTTCAGTTAGCCTCCAAGTAAATGGAAGACTAGGCCATCAAAACTCTTAGAACTACATGTGTGATGCTGTATTCACTGCTCCTTGAATAAATAAGGCATAGGCCCTGAAGAGTTGCCCCCATCTTTTTCCCCAGCCTTAATTGGATCTGATTAAACCTTCTTTATGTTCCCACAGGCTTCCTCTGGGCATATGTCTATCAGTGCACTTAACTCTCTAGATCTGGATCTGTTTACCCATCAGTATCTCACCCAGCGGAATGTGAACTCTTTCATGGCTTAAATGGCATCTTACTCATCCTTACACACCTAGTTGCCAGCACAGTGCATCTCACAGATACCCAATACATGTTCATTGAATAAATGGAAAAAGTTCCCTTAAAGGAATGAAAGGAGCCTCCTATAAGCATGCCATCTGAACATTTTCCTTCTGAGCATGCAGGCCTAGCATTTCCTCATGACGTCATAGATGGATGAGGTTCCTGAATAATTCTACGGGATAAACTGGCTGCCTTCTGGGTCTTTTTCTTAAATGCAGACTGCTATCAAGACTGCTAATACCATTTCCCTGGGTGTACCACAGAGGATGCCAAACTTTATTAGTTTAAGGTGTTTGCTTCATGTAACAACTTGCTTTTTAATGAGCTTGTTTATCTCACCATCTTGGATGTTAATACTGTTGAGAGGAAAATGTGCTGATTGACTGTTACCAAGCAAAGACCAGAATCTCCAGGGAGAGCATCAAATGCATGCTATGTGCTAACAATTATTCAATAACTGTGCTCTTTTCAAACAACAAAAGAAAAGAGAGGAAAGGAAGAAAGGGGAAGAATGGTTTTCAGGTGAGCAATAGAAAAATAGTAAGTAGGAAAGTTGCTCACATTTCCTTCTCTGAGCTCCTAGCACGGTCCATGAACTAAATCAATTATTTCAAATTCTGCATTGCAGGTTGAGCCCAGGGCCCTACTGGGCTGCAAGCTCACCTGTGAGCCACCCACTTTACAGGGAAAAAATAAATTCTGAATATGCAGGCAAGGAGGAAGGTTGAACAGTCCATCCTTATCAACGTTTCCATTTTTAATTTCAGTTTTCACTATTGCACTCTGCTAACTGAAATACTATATTGCACTTCCCTCAGAGAATGGTTTCTGTGCTGATAATTCTCTATTTGCTAACTTCCCCTTCCCCATTCTCCACCCTTCTCTGGCCCTGCTTCCACTGGCCTAGGCTTCTTTCCTTCTGGATTTTATTGGAATTGGCCAACAGTCAGCAGCAGGTCAGAGGGTGGAGAAGAGAAAGGTATTCCTCTCCCATCCCACCCTGCTTCAGCATCAAGTCCCCAGGCAGGAGCTGCGTGCTTCCAGAGCTACTGCTCCCCTCAGGCCGTTCCACTCCCAGTGAAGTCTGACTGAGTTCCAGTAATACGACATCTTCCCCTTGCCCCTGGGGTCTTGGGGAGGTAACTGGCCTCCCCAATGGTGCCTCTAGTGGTGATACCTTAATGGTGCCTCAATGGTATCTTGTCTGTTACTTTAACCCTGTCTTCATCTCTGTAACCAGTTCTTTCATTCAAGATTCTTAATTTGAGCCATTTGAGATGACTACCTATATGGCCTACTATTTAATATCTCAATTCAAAAGACGTGGCCCCCTATTTGTTCTGTCATATCATATCCCTCTGTAGTGTTTTCATGCTTTGCAAAGTGCTTCCAGTTCCACCAACACATTTGATCCCCTCAATAATTCTGTGAGGTAGTCAGGGCAGGTTGTTATCCCCATTGTACATATAAGAAAATTGAGACTCAGAAGCTAAGGCACTTCTTCAAATTCACACAGGGAGCGACTTCTTCCAAGAAAAAAAAATATTGGAAAAATGACATATCAATGTACTTACCAAAGGAGAGTATAGTTTGGAAAGCGAAGTGTATGTCTACACATGCAGTGGCTTGTAAGAATGTCTAAAATAATGGCCTAATTTTTTTCCAGCTGTGTCTTCAAAGCAAGACCATCAGCTCTGGGATGGGGGCAGAGATTACAGAGAAATGAAAAAAGTGTACAGTCGTCATCTCAGAGAGTGGAAAAGGGAATTTTTTCATTTAGAAAGATATGGTTGGGTTGTCTGGCCAATGTAAAGTATTCTTTTGAAATTTGTGGTAAAAAATTTAAAGAAATCCCAAGCAACAAGTTGTATATTTTCTATCCCTTTCTTCCTTTTTTTTCATTTCTTTCTTGCCTCCTTTCTTACTCCTTTCCCTCCCTCCCCTCCTCCCTCCCTCCCTTCCTCCCTTCCTTGCCCTCTCTTTCTTTTCCAGTGTAGGCATCAAGTAAATGGACTATTGAAACTTTGCCAGCTGTTTACTATAGGGGGTGGGGAGAAAAGTTAAGAATTTTTATGAAGGAGCAACTATGATACTAGAATATGGAATCCAGGTGAAAATGGACTGATGGATGATAAGATGAGGGTAAGGATGGTGGAAAAACTAGTAGGGCCGGTGGGTTAGTTATCTTAATGGGATAGGAGGTAACACTTGAATAAATTAGTTGAAAGGATTGACTTTGTGCTTGAAATCAAGATTCTGAATGGCCTTGTTATCCCCAACGTCTCATTCTTGTTTTCATTCTGAGCGTTCAGCCAGTGCTCGACATATAGCCAGCAGCACCAGAATGAAGTATGCAAAAGTAGGTGAATTGTCAGAGTCTCGGAAGAAACTGACAGGTGAAAGGCAAAAGATATTTTGTCTCTACTGCTTATTCATTTAATAAGCACATCACCAACCTGCCCTTCTTTCCTCCATGCCTCTCTTCTCTCCCTCCCCCACCCCTTTCTCTCACATATGCTATACTCAAGCAACACTGATTTGTTCCCTATTTCCTTAATTTTCCCATTTCCGGTGCCTTGTCTGAACCCTCCTCCTTCCCCTTTCTCCCTAGCTCTGCCTCCTGCAATGTCCCCTATCATCTCCTCAGAAAAATTTTCTGAAGTGCTTTAGTCAAAATATCACTCATTTACTCTCATACCCACTGCATATCATTGATGCCATTGTCATGGCACTTTCTTCATTTTACCTTAATGACTAACATTAGTTGTCTTTGCCACTTGACCATAAGCTCCTTGGAGTGCATTTTCTAGTCTGATTCAGTTTTGTGTGCCCCACTGTCTAGCACACTGCCAAAACTCCATAAACCTTTGTTGACTAAATAAATGAATACAATTCTACAAATGGAAGGTACTGTCTAATCAAATGATAAATCAACCAGGTTCAGATTCTGGGGGGAGGAAACGATAAAACTAATAAGTAGTGAGCTTTTCTTGAACTCAGAGAATCAAAGTAAATTTCGGTATTCATCAGCAGAGCTAAAAATTAAAATTACTGACTCAGAGAATAAACCTATTAGGTGAGCATTTCTGCAGTGATACAACAGAAGAAATCCTGGCACTCTGCTCCTACATATTTCTCCAGCTGCTTCTGGATCACCTGCTATAATGAATCTAGTAAAGTTTGCCCAATGTATTAAAATTGAAAAGAGTAATAGTAATCCCAGATAATATGTGTATTATGTTATGTGTTGCCCCACTTAATTCTCACAATGCTGTGAAATTTTATTTGTAACATCCATTTTTATAAGCAAACAAACTGAGGCACGAAGAGATTATATATTTGTCTAAATAGCCAAACTATAATCTCAGTTTCAAATCTCATATCCTTTTGATTTTCTATTATTTCTTAATAATCCCCCTGACTTTCCAGAAGAGTGGATATTATTCTAAATCTCTCACCAGAGCATAGGGAAATGGGGGCCCTAAGGAAACTGCCAGACACAAACCCATGGAATTCTTGTCTCTTAACTCTTGCCTCTCGTCTCATAACCCAGAGCATCCTCAGCTAAGACACAGCACTCCTCTGTGTAGTAAGAACATGGGGAGTGCCTCTGTCTTTTTGTTCTGTATCCTCTATTCTTCATTAATAAAAGGACCCATATCTTGGGTTATAGGATGAATCATTAAAAATGGACCCATTTGGGGGAACCATCACTTCCAAGGAGAAAGTGGCTCCCTCTCTCAGAAAGATGGTCACATAAAAAAGGGCCCCAGAAAAGAGTCATAGTGATGTCAGAGGTGACGAGAACATCCCAGTTTCTAAGTCTGGAGGGCCATGGGGGTGAGAGCTTTACTTATGGGCCTAACATGGGTCAGGAGCAGAGACTTAGAAAGTAAAAGATTGAGAGTGGAAGTAGAGTCTTAAAAAGTGCTATAGTGATTTAAAAAGAAAAGGTGCATGATGAATGGCTGGTGAGAAGAAGAAAAAGAAAGTAGAAAGATGTAAAAAATTAATGTGCAGGAAGCAGACACCTGAATATGAAGAAATGAGACCAAGAAATTTACCCAACATCTGTTTCAATTCTCACATTGACAAAATCAGATGAGACTATCTTTCTCTGCCTGAGGGGTTATTTGCAGGATCTCACAAAATCACATGGTGATCTCGATGTACCAGGCAGCCAACAATGGACTTGGGGCCACTAGTAGCCATCTGTGCCCACCACTGATTGATTTGAGGCACTCTTTCTCAAACCAAGAACCCAAAAATATTCTTGGGAGTCTGGTTCTACAATAAATTTTTAATTTTGTATTTACATTTTGATGGCAACCTTAAAAATATCAATCCAAGCATTTTTCTAAACCATCTGATGAAAACTTCATGACCTGGTCTTGCCACTTGGTCTCTGGCCCACAGGTAGGTTTCCGTGTACTGGCTTTACTGCTTCCTCTTCTTTTCCCTGACCTCTCAACAGGACCATGACCCTACCCTTACTCTGTTGATAGCTCTGACTCTGCTCCTTGGTGTTCTCCTCTCCATTTATACTCATTTATTAGTGATCTCATCCAATCTCATGGCTTTAAAGCTTGTATAAGCTGACATCTCCCAAACACTTAACCATGGCCCACACTGCTCACCTGAATGTCAGCCTAACTGCCTGCTCTTCACCTCCACCTGGATGTCCAACAGGGTGATCATATGTCTTGGTTGGACTGGGATGGTCCTAGATGACTCCTGTTGTTCCAGCATGATTACTAGTGTTTTCTCTTTTCTGCTAACAAGTGTCCTAGTTTGGACAATAAATTATATGATCACCCTACCAATAAGCTTCTCAAATTTAACATGTCCAAAACTGAACACCTAACCTCTACAATATTCCCTGCCCACTTGTCTTCCCTATTTCAATTCTTAGCAGCTCCTTTAATCTAGTTGCTCAAGCCAAGACCCTCAGAGTCACGCTTAGCTCCTCTCTTCCTCTCACACTCCACATTCAAGACAAAGGGAAATCCTGTTGGATCTACCTTCCATAACATATGAGAAACTGACCATTAGCTCTAATTCTGTTGCTGCCATTTTAGTTGGAACTGCTATCCTCTTTTCCCCTGCATCATCGTCTCCCCCATGATTTTAATCCAGCCTCCCCATTCCACAGCTTGAGCTCAATGCAAAAACCAGAATGATACTACCACAATGTAAGTCAGATCATGCTATGCCTCAACTCAAGTCCTCCAGTGAGGTCTCCTTTATCTCAGAGTAAAAGCCAGAGATTTCATAATAGCCCATGTGGGCTCATGAGATCAGGTTCCCTGTGACCTCTCTTGATTACTCTCTCCATCACCTACTGCCATCCAACCCCACCGGCCTCTCCCATGAACTCACAGCCCTGACACTGCCTCTTCCCTCTCTCTGTAGCTTATTCCTTACCTCTTTCAGGTCTTTGCTCAAATGTAACTTTCTCAATGAGGCCTAATTGCACCACAGTTTAAAATTGCAGCACTCACTCATACCCCAACCCCTGACTCCCAAATCTCCCTATCTTGTCTATTTTTTCTTCATAACACTTAGTAACTTATAACACACTATATTAATTTTACTGTTAATTGACTCTCTCCCACATTACAATGTAAGCTCCACAAAAGCAGGGGTATTTTTGTCTGTTTTGTTCAGTAATGCAGCCCAGGCACCTAGAACAGTATCTGGAATATAGTAGCTGCCCAGTAAATAATTTTTTTAATGAATTCATTTTGGTGTCAATAATACTATTTAATTTGTCCCTGACTAAGAAGAAAATAACTTAGGAGGATGTGCTATACAAATGATGTGTTTTTATCGAGTGAGAAGCAATGATGTCATAGGGTAAATATTTCACACTGATGTGAATTTCAAAAAGTGGTGATAGACAAAAAGTGGTGAGGTCATTGCATGGCAACTCAAAAGAATCTTCCCCTTAGTACTCAGTACCTTATTCACATTTAGAGGCTCAATTTAATTTCACAAACCAGCATCATTCATCACACTACATTAATGCACATTTGAATTTCATTGTATTTTAGCTTCATTTAGATTTAATGTATAAATTTGTTCTACTTTTATAATTGCATGGGAATTCATAAGCATAATGAATTTATAGATGGTTTCATTAAGTTAAAACATACACACAAAACAATTTCAGTGAGTCCTGTGGATCCACATAAACTTTTTATCTTTACAAAAGATGCATGCAGTACTAAAGTTTTTAAAACAATGCATATTTGGACTTTCTTTGGCTGTATGTATCACAGTGACCTCAACCTCCCATCTGTCCAGATGTGAAGCAGATTGGACTCATTGGTAATTCCATCTTCCAGGTCAGCCAAGCTCGTTACCACTCTAATCTCCTGCGGTTCAATGATTTGCATCATTAGTCCCTTAAACATAACTACTGCCCACCCTGTGTTAGGCAGTGACCTAGGTACTGAGTATGCAACCAGAAAGACAGCAGGTGTCTGCTACTTTGGGCAGTTTTAACACCATCCACACCACAGTCTGATACCTTATGTGGGAATAGCATTCTGTAGTTCACAAAGTGCCCCAAGGTACACTCACCCCCTGAGGCAGGAGTGTCAGATGTGAAAGCTGACACTCTCCAAGATTAACTGACTTTTTCAAGATCACATGGCTAATAATATCAGAACCCAGAGTTCAAGTCCCAATTTTTAACCCTTTGCTCTTTAAATTATAGCTTTTGCCTTCTATCACCACAGCATCTTTGTCTTCATTTCACTTCCTTATTTGCTTCCCTGCTTCCCACCAAGTTTTCCCAGGATTTCTGATACCCTCCTGCTTCTGAGTCGAGGATCACAAAACAAGAATAATGTTTCTTATCTTTTGTGGTCCCCTTCCTTTACCTGAGGTCTAAGTATGCAAGGGCAAACATCAAGTCTGCAGTGTCATGCAGCCAGGAACATCAGTAATATTGTACTGTCAAGTCCAGAGGGCTAGGTGTTCCTAGGTCATGCAAATATAGTCATGCTTATGTGTTTGGGAAAATCACTTCAATGGAACAGGCAGAATAAATTCTGTGTTCCTTTAGTTTCTCATAGCATCACCTGGCAGATGGGACCAAGACTGCATTCTTGGTGCATTATTCAATCTGCGGTACAAGGTCTACTATAAATGCCTATCTGCCATCTGGACACAAAGTGTCACACAGCACCCTCAGGGCATCCCACCAGATATGTTTCTTCCCGGCTTTGGCTAGTGTCAGCACTGAACCCCAGCAAAGCTTTGCAAGGGCCAGGGAACACAATTTCACTGGGACTTAATGCTGCAGTGTCTGCAGTTGTAGCAGGCATGCTTTCAAGCAGGCAGCTAAACCTTGTCCTGTTTCCACAACTCAAAATGTTCGAAATGTCTGGATGGATTGTCTCCCCCTTCTATCAGTGTATCTGTCAAAAACAGCTAAAATTTGACACTTCACACACATCATCTTTGGATGGGTTTTTTTTCCTGAATAATACTTTGCATCCAGATAGCAATTTTCTCCCAGAGCTTTCACAGACAAGTTCTTACGCTATCCCAATTTACTAGATGAGAAAATGGGTGAGCAGGGAAGAGAGAGCTTTGCCTGATAATAATACACTGAGTTGGGGGTGGAATTTCCCAAGAACTATGGTGTGAGCAAAACACTTCCATAAGAAATCCAACTCTCAGGGCAGAGGGCACAGGCCATGGGGCTATGCACCATTAGGTTTATAAGAATTACTAGAAATAACATTCAATTTCTTGGCAGCATTGGTTGGCACAAAGCAAATACCCAATAAAAATGCCATAACACTCATTATCTCACTTTAACCTAATAAACATTCTGTATGGAAAGTGGAACAGGTATGATTATTCCCAATTTGTACAGAAAACCTTGAGGAGCCAATGTTGTGTCAACATTATACAACTCAGGCCAGAACAAAGGTTTCTAACTACACACCAAGGTCCTTAGAATTTGGAATCAGCTTAGAATCCTAACTCCATCACTTACTAGCTGTTCCATTTGGTCGAGGGTTTCTATAGCAGTGAATGGTAATAATAATACTGTTTGGGGAGGTTTAGCAATTATTAGAGATAATTTATATGAAGGATTTAGCATAATGCTTGGCTCAAAACAGAGGACTAATACAACTCATACTTTATGCTAAACCACCTCCAGATATAATCTTTCTTATTAAAAAGCCCCCTATTTTCAGGCAGGGGAAATGAAGTGTGCAGACACTTGTAAATAGAACACATCCAATGGAACTCACAAACAACATCAGCACCCTCCGACTGGGGAGGCTAGGGGCAATGGAAAGGTGGGCAGGAGATGCAGGCACAGCCAGGCTTGGGCCAAATGGGACATTCTTGGGCAACTTACCTTTGGTGCCCCTTCGAGCCGCCAACTATCCATACTGCAATCTCCCTGTAACCACGGGCCTTTCAGTAGCCCACACTGCACCTGGATTTTACTTTAGTTTCTCTTGCATCTTATTCACACCTTACTTAACTATCGACAGGTGTCTTCTTTGCTCAGTCTGATTATCCACAGGCTGACATCCCAGTGAGCTGATGAAATTAATGAAACTGGTGGTCCCCAAGATTCATTCTAGTGGGAAGGGATTCAGTAGGAGTTGCGCTGGTGTTGGGCCTATAGAGATAGTGGAGATACTGTTCTTGGCCTTGAAAAGCTCATGTTTCAAATGGGAGAAAGTCAATATTCCAGAATAACTTCTTACTGCAGGTAATTGGGATTGATAAATCCTTACAAAAGAGATTATTTGCAGCCACTTCTAATGGCTGCTGTTAATGAGTTCAGATTCTGCTCTATATATTCCACAAACAATAACTAATTTGATTCTGACAACAACCCTGGAATTATTACTCCTATTTTATAGTTGAGGAAATAGAGGATTGAAGAAGCTAAATAGCTTCTCCCAGGTCAGAGAGCTGACTAGCAGCAAAACAGAGTTGAATCCACATCTATCCCATCTTTCTATTATGCTGTTCCTGGAAAGATGAGAACTGGCAGAGCAGAAACGGTAGGTTCTAGGTTCAAGAGCATAGTTTGGGAGGAGGGACTCTTAATAATCTTAATGATGAATGTGGGGATGTTTCTGTACATTTTCATCTTTCTTTCTTTCTTTCTTTCTTTCTTTCTTTCTTTCTTTCTTTCTTTCTTTCTTTCTTTCTTTCTTTCTTCTTTCCTTTCTTTGTTTACTTCTTTCCTTTCTTCTTTTCTTTTCTCTTCCCTCCCCTCTCCTCCCTTCCCTTCCTTTCCTTCTTCCTTCTTCCTTCTTTTTTTTTTTTTTTCTGGAGACAGGATCTTGCTCTATCACCCAGACTGGAGTGCAGCGGTACAATCATAGCTTACTGCAGCCTCAAACTCTTGGGCTCAAGTGATCCTCCTGCCTGAGCACCCCCAGTCTCTGTGATTACAGGCATCAACTTTCATACTTTCAAATTTCTCAGAATTTCTCAGCAGCATAGGCTCAGGGAGGAGCCCAGTCAAGGCAAGGAGCAGCTGGTTGGAGCATCATCAGCAACAAACTTTAAAGCATTAGAAGAATAAAGCTGAAGACTGGACCTCATGTACCCCTTCCAACACAGATGGACCCAGGCTGCGACCCCTCCCACCAAAGGAAATGATGCTTTCCAATGGAAAGAATAGCATTCTTAGCATCAACCTCTGTCCACTGAGAAGTTTCTTATACCAACATGAAAATTGGTACCAGGCCAAGCCACCCATCCCAAAGCCAGTCAGTAATGCCATCTGAAGCAGACTCCACTCTGCTGGAACTCTGAGAACTAATGATTGACACGCCCTGAAGTGTTGCTTACTGGGAAAGACTGTTTCACCTCACTAACTCAGCCCCAAACCCTTTAATATGCCACCCAAAAGTTGTCTAATTGAGAACATGACAAAAGAACACTGAAGAGATAAATAAGAAAGCAAGAAACATTTTCCCTTCGTGAAGCAAGAATGGAGAAACACATATTAAACATGAATAGAATAAGTTTTTTAAGCAAAATCTTTCTATGTCAGATAAATTAACTCTGTCCTTAATGAGTAGTATGTATTAAAGAATCCAGTCATAAATAACAGAAAAACTATAACATAAAATTAGTTTAAAGTCTATGTTATATTCACAAAAAGTTTTAAAAACTGCTTTAAACACAAAGAAAATCTGTACTAGTTCTATATTGACAAAAGCAATAGCTAATAATGAGAACTCACTATGTGTCAGGCACTCTTCTAAGCATCTTACATATATGGACCTTCTTTTTTTTGGGGGGGGCGGGCAGGGTCTCACTCTATTGCCCAGGCTGTAGTGCAGTGGCGAGATTGTGGCTCACTGCAGCCTCAACCCCCAGGCTCAGGTGGTCCTCCCACCTCAGCTTCCTGGGTACCTGGGACTACAGGCACGTGCCAACATGCCCAGCTAATTTATTGTATTTCTATTTTAAAGACAGGGTTTCACCATGTTGCCCAAGCTGGTCTTAAACTTCTGGGCTCACGTGAACGGCCTACCTCTGCCTTGCAAAGTGCTGGAGTTATAGGTGTGAGCCACCACACCCGGCCACCTATATGGACTCTTGATCTTCACAAAATAATAAGAGGTGCTTATTACTGTTATCCTCATTTTAGACATGTGGAAACTGAAATACCAGGAGGTTAATATGCCCAAAATAACAGCCAGAAATGGTAGAGGTGAGATTTGAACTTGAGTGATCTGGCTCCAGGGTCCATGCAAATCCCTTCATTCCTCCACCAAATACACGGTGAACAGATATGTGAACTAACTTCTTTGCTTTGAAAGGGCATCAAGGTATTAATGCCTGTCTGACCAGTTCTTGCTTAAGGCACCACCTTCCTACACCCCTGCTCTAATTGCCCGGGATATTTGGATTCTCAAATACAGCCAGGAGATCAGGCAGGGAGTTCCCACCAACTCCCTAACCAACCCGAGGAAACATGGGAAATAATAGACAGCAAAAGCCAAGTAAGCCACAAGTCTTTGAAGGATAGATAATGTATAAATTCTAACAAAATGCCACCCACCAGGAAACTAACCACCTGGGAGGTGTAGAGGCCCTAGCAGCTTCCTGGAGGGGAGCCCAAGGAATCTCTAATTGAGTCTGAGAAGAGACTGCAAGCAAGGGATCAGGATCGTGGGTCCAGGCTAACACAAGTTCCCAAAGAGCCCCAGAGACTCTGCCCGCTTTAGGGAGTGACAGCAAGTAGTTCTGTTGTTGAAAGTGTTTACAGGTCTTTCATTCAGAAAAAATTGCTCAAACTGCTTCCCTCACGTTCTTTCTTCCAGTGACTCAGGATCCCATCTCCATGGAGAAAAACAGTGTGTTATTATTCCCAGGGTGTGAGAGGAAACCCTTGAAATGCCAATGTAAGGCTCAGACTGAATCTTAAATCCATTGGAATTGCCACAATCCCATGATCTTTGGCCACATATATGTTTCTTTCAAATGTGTGTATCTATTTTGCACTTGTTACAAATCAAGCACTGTACTAAGCTCTAGGGTAGACAAAGGGAAGAGAAGAGAATACTACTCAATAGATGCTTATATTCTAATGGAGAAAATAGATGTGTGCACAAATAATATCAGGGGAAATAGAGAAGGAAATGGGAAATGTATGGGTATGTATGTAACTAGCCAAACTCAAGGTTCCAATTAGACACCAATGATCAGCGTGAAGGGACTGCTTTCCAAAAACTCTTGCCCACTCACCTAAGTCAACATTATCCTATCCAGTCTGAGAGCAGGTTCTGGGCAGGGAGAAGAAACTGGGAATTGCATAGAAGCCATTAAATTCCTGGTGAGAGGCCTCTACAATCCCTGTCTCTTGGTTTGCTTAGGGGAGTTCCATTCTGGCATTGGAACCCATTGAAGACACATTCCATTTTTGATTCAGGGGCAAATGCACCTCTGATGGCTGGAAGTAAGAGGGGAAGCCCATACAGCATTTTCTTTGTCTTTACTCCTGTCCTAGGGAGAGGGCATTGGAAAGGGAACACACTGCTGGAGTTGTTTCCCTTGTAAAATACACAGCAGGGTAGGTCTTAGGAGAGAATATGGTTTCAGAAAGCATTGGCCTACATTCCAACTTGTAGGGCCTGTGTTTCCTGAGATAACTGCTTTTGCTTGTTCCATTAATGATGTCTACTTATATCCCTCCTACACCAGGGTAAATGCCTGCCTACCCCCCAAGGTGCATCTGTCAGAAATCATGACAACTAGAAAGTGGTTCAAGGGAGAGGGGAAGATAAAATGGGCCATCTACTGCCAGAGCTGGAGGGGAGAAAGGAAGACACAGCACTGGACAGCCTCTGTGCTTTCAGAGTATGAAGAATTCTCTGGCAGCTTCTAACTGATCAAAGTCATCCCCAGAGACTCCAGCCATAACTGGAACTCGCTGTGCCAAAAGTATTTTAGAACGTTCAGTGGAGTCACTGTGTTCCATGGGCCATGATTTCTGCTTGGTGCAAGTCTATTACAAAAGCACCTAAGTATGTCATTCTGCTAAACATAGGCGTGATTACAAGAGGCACTGGCTAATGTGCTAATACACACCAGCTCCGTGGGCTATAAAATGTGCTGCTGTTCAACTGCATGGTTATTGCTCCAGGATCGATTTTGTGGGCAAAGGGAATAGTATTCCCTCTAGCAATTCCAGCCAGCTTGCAGGTAGAAAAACTTTTAAGGGATAAACAAGGTTATCTGTAACTGTTACAAAGTGCGAGTGACAGTCTGCCCAGGAGGTAAAGCTCACATTTAAATACTTAGGAATTCCTTTACCCCATTTGAGGAAGTCTGGGTCACTCACAGGGCTGGACTGGAGAAAAGGAGAACTAGAGCATGATTTTCTTTTCATTTGTTCATTTATTTGTTTTTTTCCATTCAACCAGCAGTTACTGAGTACCTTATGCATTAGGGACTATTCTAGACATTGAGGACACAAAGATAAATATGATCTGGTGTCTTCTAACTAAGGGCTTCATTACTTTTGCAGGCGGAAGATGAAACAGCACATAAACAATTACAATAACAAATTTAGAAACTCACATTTATGTAGCATTCTCCATGCTTCATTTCATGTGATATTCATAACAACTCTATGGGATAGGCAGGAAAATGTTATTGGGTCAGTGCCTGTCAGCCAAAGACCACTGGGAATACATCCGTAGGAATAAAGTTAGGTTCTTACTTGCTGCAGCAAGGGAGACCATATAGCATGGGGAGCTGTGGGGCATCTCCAAAGGAGGGGAGTCAGAAAAAGGTTCGTATAGGGCTTGGAAACTGAAGTTAGTCATAGGGTGGGCTTAGCAGGAATAAACTTGGGAGTTTCTGGAACAGTTTGTGGCTTTGTATTTAGTATGCCTTGGTCTGTACAGAGTCACGGTTAGATCAGTTGTTTGTGGTCTTATCTTGGAGTTCACGGATCTGAACAGACTGCTGTTAAAAGACTGAAAGCTTCCCTAGCTGCAGATTAACACTGTGGTTTTGATTTGATACAGTTTATCTGTTTTGCATAATCTGCTTTGAAAAATTGTGGTTTCTATTGTCAATTCTCAGTACCCTCCCTTTAGTCTAGCTGCCAGTGTCTTTTCTCTTTATCAATTGTTGTTAAGATTACTTCCGTTTTCCCAGTGGAGATACTAAGCAGGACTCACCAAAGTCTTCCTCATCAGAAGCCACTGCAGAGGCCCAGCCAAACTCAGGTCCCCAGTGGGGAACACAAATAGACTCCCTTGACCCAGACACGATGTTCAGGCTATGACCTCTGTCTTGCCTCATACCTATTTGCCTGCCTTTCCTTCTTATCTCTCTGACTGTATGAACGGCGACCACAGCTTACAAAGCTGCAGCCTAGTGAATGAGAACATGGTCTTTGGGACCAAAGTTGGTCTCTGCCCAACCTCAGAGCCCATATCTGTCTTGTACTGGATTACCGACCTCTCTATTCTCCGGCATTTCCTCAGCTTTAAAACAGCAATAATATTAGTATCTTCCTCATGAGGTTATTGTGACAATTAAATGAGATAATATGCCTAACATGCTTAGAAGGGTGCCTGCCATATAGAAAGTGCCCGATTAAAGGGTTATTATGGTTATTCTCTCCTGTCTCTGTCAGTGCCCTGCAAACTGACAGCTGTGGTGTACAGCAACATTTCTCAAATTTTAATTTGCATACAAATCATCCAGAGATCTTGTTAAAATTCAGAATCTAATTCTGTGGGTCTGAGAATCTGCCTTTCTAAAGAGCTCTTGGGTGATGCCTGCTGGGACCACACTTTGAACAGCAAGTAGTTCTCAGCTTGTGGTCTGCAGACCAGCAGCTTCAGTGTTACCTGGAAACTTGTCGAAATGCAAATTCCCCCCTTCCCATCAAACATGCTGGAATACAGCCAGCAATCTATGTTTTAATAAACCCACTGGCGTGTAGGAAAGAATAATTGACTGGAGTCAAAAGTCTTGGACGGCATTCTGGATTTGCCAGTTAATAGTTGTGTGGCCTTGGGCAAGTCAGTTAATCTCTGTTAGCCTAACACTGAAGTCCCTAAATAGTTTATTCCTTTAAACCCGGAATGCGGCCACAAAAGACCCTAAGCTAAAATAGGACCATGTTTCACCTCCTTGGAATCCCAAATTCACTGCTTCTCTATTGCTTCTGTAAAACTGGACACATTATATTTACCCTGCTCAGAAGGCTGTTGTAAGGTTCTAATGAGACAATGTAAAAGCATGTGAAACTATAGGATAATACATAATTATTAAGTACTTGAAATATATTTGATAAATGGTTAAATGAAGAATGAAATATCATATATATAACTAAAACACCTTTGGAAAGCCCAGATTATTTCTTTACTAAAAGTCATTTTTTTAGGAGAGATGCATCCAAGGTTTCTTAGGAGCTACAGACTTCTGTCAGAAGTGGGTGTCTGATCATGAATGCTTAATGAAGAGCTAGGATATTTTATTTTAGCACTATTAATAGATCAATGAAGAAAACAACCAGGCAGGTAAAATAGCTCATTTATTCTAGGGTCTAAATACCTTTTATATGAGTATGTTCACATTTTTAAAACTCTGTTAGATGGCTGGAAATTTGCTGAGATACCCAAGGTCGACAGAGGCAGCCATTCCTACCTTAATATCTGGCCTGTCCACCTACACTGGATATTTATGTGTGAGACTTTTTATCTGACTCTATCAAAATACTCACCAGCTGGTACTGTCTATAATTAGGCAAACCTACTTATGAATATGACTCAGTTACTTCTACCTCAATCAAGAAATATTAATTCAGGCTAGGTGTGGTAATTCATGCCTGTAATCTCAGCACTTTGGGAAGCCAAGGCAGGAGGACTGCTCGAGCCCAGGACAGCAAGACCAGCCTGGGCAACAAAACGAGGTCCCCTCTCTACTATAAATAATTTTTTAAAAATTAGCCTGGCATGGTGGTGTGTGCCTGTAGTCCCAGCTACTTGGGAGGCTAAGGTGAGAGGATCCCTTAAGCCCAGGGATTCAAGGCTGCCAGTGAGCTATGATCCTGCCACTGCACTGCAGCCTGGGCAACAATGTGAGATTTTGCCTCTTAAAAAAAAGAAAAAGAAAACAAATATTAATTGAGACAGATGATGAGAGTTTTATTTTATGTATTTAGTAAATCCAAAAATGTTTAAATAACTATTACTGAATGCCTACTAAGTTCAAGATACAACGTTAGTAACCAAGACTTTCTATAGACCCTCCTGTTGTCACAAAACTACCTAGACACATCTAAAATATGTGCCTCCCAGACAAACCACACATCTTGCACTTGAGAATAATTTCCTGACACAGCCATCCCATGTAACTTTAACTAACAAACCCAAATCCAATAATGTCAGCAGAAGCAAACTATTGCTATGGGAATGACCCTGAGCTGATCAGAAGGATGAGAACCCAGGTCTGCTATTAACCAGCTCCCAGACCTTCTCTCTGCCATTTACCCTGTACACCTCATTTTCATTGTCTGCAAAGTATGAATTTTGAAATGATCTTATAAAATCTCCTCCAGTTCTAATATCCTATTTGGTGCTCATGTGCATGCCTCAGGTGAACATAGATGTGAATTGTTCCTCTGCTACTTTTCTGTGTATTTGCTTACCCTTTTTCCTTTTCCTGCCAGTTACTCTAAATGTAGCCATGAAGGTAGCCATGAAGCCTATGAAGGTAGACACTACAGCCCATGCTGCTTTTGAAACATCCTCCACAGGACATAGCCTCAGGGAGCTCTCACTTGATATTACTAGCAAATGGCAAACTATCTCTTTCCATCTCTAGCAAACCCAGGAATCTCACATTTATTCCTGCTAAGCATTTTCTCTATGTTGCCTTATAGCTGATCCTACTATAGTCTAGTGGGTCTGTATTACAGACCCATCATGAGGTGAGAAACACTCAGAGTTGTCCTGCCACCATTTTCAGAAAAGAAAAAAAAAGCTGCAACCCCACTGACAGACCCGCCTTTAAGAAGAGAGAGAGATGTGCTGAGCCCCATCTCAGAAGAGCAGTTCACTCCTCATTGGCAGAACTAATTGTTGGTGACATCACTGATATCAAAGTAGTGGCCATATGTAGAATCACAACATATATGTACTGGCAGTGCTCACACAGTCCCTTTTCCCCTTACAAGGAAACTGAAGCCCTGAGATGGGAAGTGACGTGCTTAAGTTCATCTGTTTATCTCTCCCTTGACTTTCCATTACTCTAGGAGTTTGAATGCAAGTACAGAGAGAAAATGTGAAAGTATCAGACACCGCAGGCAAGGACAGCTGTTTCAAGAGCCTTACTCCAAGTATCTCCGTTAGGATGCTGAGGCATTATATTGCAAGGTTGACAGCACAGAAAAATTATCAGACACAAACAGAGTGAACTTTGATGGGACAAGTGCCATGAAGAACATCAGGGAAAACTGCCCAAATGTAATATGCTATAGAAATATTATACACAATAGAATATTCTCACTGGTTATATGCAGTTATGGCAGAGAAATACTACAGTCTCAGGGGTCTAGAAGTTGAACATGAGTCAGCAGCACTGCAAACTTGTTTAATAAAGCAGGAATGGAATTTGGAAGCAGACAGGGATAGAACATTCTACTCAGCACATTTGAGTGCTCTCGCTCTTTTTTATTATTCTCTAATTGTGTCTTGTGTCTAAGTCTTGTCTCCCCAATGAGATTAAAGACTCCCAAAGGACACGGGCCTTGATTCTTCCTTTGTATCTTTTTACAGGATTTGATGTGTCCTTTGTATCTTTTTACCACCAACAAGAAAATATATGTTAGAGAAAGAGAACTTGGAATCTAAGAGGAGGCTGATGGTGTTTTGAAATTCTATAATTTCAGAGGGAATTTGCTTAACAGATATGGGCTAAGAGAAATGAAACTACAATTAAGAGGTGTGTTGATGTCAGCCTAGAAAAGAGATGACTGAAAGAACAGACAATGACAGTAATGGCTGCCATTTATTGAGTGCCTGTTAAGCTATAGTCAATGAATATCCATCATCTCTAATTTTTACAATGACCCTGCAGGGTAACTTTTAGTAGCCCCATGTCACAGTCAAGAAAACTAAGAGAACTTAAATACTGCTGCTCATAATTATAAAACTACCTAGTGACTGAGTTAGAGTTAGGGCCAGGGCTGCCTGGTTTTGAACTCCAAGTCCTTTCCACGAGCCCATTTGCCATCCTGAGAACAGAGAACAGGTTCTATCTCTGCTGGAGCCAAGAAATAGACCTCACATAGCAAGAGGAACTTCAGCCCTATGGAAGAAATAGCTTTCAGGCCAGGAGGATGGTCACTGAGAGCTCCAGCATCTCAGCCTCGCAGCTGTGGAGGTTGACATGTGGGCATATGGACATGTGGGCATATGGAGTCCAGTGCAGATGGATCCACAGGACCTTCTGGGGCTCAGGCAACTCTTCCTGAAGTCCTAGAGTCATAGGAACATGCAAGCCCCAGCTGCCCTGGAGGTGGTCCAGTTGTGTTTCTATTTGTGTCCTTTTCATGTCGCTTTGGCTGACTCATCCTCCTCCTCTCCACAAGGGAGCTCAATCACTGTCCTTCTTGTCATAATGAAACAAGAGATCTTAAAACAAGTTTTCCTCACTAGAAGTTGCAGGAAAAAGATCCCTGTTACAGCAAAAAAGAGTAAAAAGAGACAGGACAAAATGTTAAGTATTGAATTTAGAGGGTTTGGTTTTTTAATGTCCCCTTAGACCTCTCTGCATTTTCCATAGTCTGAGAATCAAAATGCTCTTCTTTCAAACTAAACAAAATATTACATATATTTAAAATAATATAAAAATTTAGGCATAAAATACCTACACAAGTTTTAAGGAAAATATTGAAAATTATTATGTTCAATTACCTTTTCTGGTACTTCCAACTGGTGAATAATCTCATTATTTCATTCTACTCTTGTGATCTGAAACATGTTCCTCCCATACCATAAATTAAAACCAATGAGCAAACATATACAGGCATTTTTTTAAATGTCAACAAAGTACACATGCTATAAAGTTGACTAACATCAATAGCATTTGAAATAAACAGTTAACAAACTGGTGGTCACAGAGATAACATGTCAGGCAAAGGTGATTCCTCCCCCGAGGAATTTGAACCAGGCTAGCCAGAAACCTCAGCACACTCAGGAAAGCAGTCTGGGGTTCTATTTGACTGTGGTGCTGGAAACTCCCAGGGCAGAAATATCCCACTCTATACAGTCAGTGATAGGCAGAGAGCAACTCTCCAGGCAACGTGAGATGCATTGACAGCCAAATGGGGATGTTTAGACTTTTTTCATTTCTCTCACTTTGCAGGTATTCATAGCCGGTCTGAAAAGGATCTTTTCAAACAGAAGCAACTTCTCATTCCACTGCACCAAAATATCCTGGAAGATGTTTTCAAGAAAGGAAATAGGTGCTCCTCAGAGACAGCACAAATGAGGGGAGAATGATAAATAACTCATTGGTTGGTTCTCCTAGACATAGATCATAAAATCATAGAGAATTGTCACTGAACAGGGTCTTAGACCAGAAATCCTCAAATGTGAATGTTATAGGAATCATCTGTGCATCTTCCAATGCAGATTCTGACTCTGTAGGTCTGAGATGAGACCTGAGATGCTGTATTTTATCATGCCTCCAGTTCATGTTGATGCTGCTAGTCTAAGGACCACATTTTGAGTATGCTCAACTTTACTTATAATAGGAGAACTGCAATTAAAACTATACCTAAATGCCATTTTTCACCATTTTGTCACCACCATATACATTTCACCAATGTATAAGACAGTTACAACTGTTGATAAGAATATGGATTGACTGGATCCCACATATATTGCTGATGAAAATATAAAATGTTGCAGTCACTTTGTATAATACTTTGGCAGTTTCTTAAAATGTTAAATATAAATTGAGTTATCCCTATGTCCTCATTTCTAGAATAACTGACCTAGACCTTTTCCTGGAATGAATACGATTCAACCAGATATCTTGTATGACGTTAACTAGAAGTAGCTGTAGTGTAATGAAAAGAGGACTTATTTTGTCAGAAGTCCTAGATATGACTTGTAGTTAATCTTTCTGAGTCCCTCTGAGCGTCAGTTTCCTTTTCTGTAAAATGAGGTCAATAAAACCTACCTGACAGAGTTTTGGGGAGATTCAATGTAATTATAGACTGTAAGTTGCATGAACCCAAACAAGTGAAAGTTATTTTGTATCCTGAGATTTACTAAGTGGTGATTCAGTGTACCTGGAAGCACTGGAGGAGAGGAGGCAAAAATGATATTGTGTATGACACACAATATGGTTTTTACAGTATGGTCAGGGAGATGAAGCAAGTACAGGCAGAAGGCCCTAAGGCCTTTGCTATTTTAAAAAGAATATGGTGTGAACTAGGTATTTAATTACTGAAGAGATTCAAAGAAACAACTTGTTGAAGTTGACTGGAAATAACCTGTGTGAAGACTGGCAGGAAGTTAGTATTGAGCTGGGGCAGAAAGAAATGAGGGGTGTGGATTGATAGAGAGATGAACAAATTGCTTAAGCAATCTAAGTTATTCGGTCTGTCATCTGTAAAACTGAAATTAAAATAAAATTTCACAGGGCTCGTGTGAGGATTAAATGAGATGATATATTTACAGGTTTAGCACAGTATCTTAACATACACTAAGTACTTGCTGCTTGAATTTTTTAATCTTTACTTTTTTCTATTGGAATGGTTGATATAAATCCATAATTCAAAAAGCCAAACCAGCCAGGCGTGGTGGCCCACGCCTGTAATTTCAACACTTTGGGAGGCCGAGGCGGGTGGATCACCTGAGGTCAGGAGTTAGAGATCAACCTGGCCAACATGATGAAACCCTGCCTCTACTAAAAATACAAAAAATTAGCCGGGGGTGGTGGCGCATTCCTGTAATCCCAGCTACTTGGGAGCCTGATGCAGGAGTGCCTGTAATTCTAGCACTTTGGTGGGTCGAAGCAGGCGGATCACTTGAGGTCAGGAGTTCGAGACCAACCTGATCAACATGGTAAAACCCCATCTCCACTAAAAAATACAAAAGTCAGGCAAGGCACAGTGGCTCACACCTGTAATCCCAGCATTTTGGGAGTCCAAGGTGGGAAGATCACCTGAGGTCAGGAGTTTGAGACCAACCTGGCCAAAATGGTGAAACCCTGTCTCTACTAAAAATACAAAAAAAAATTAACCGGGCATGGTGGCAGGCACCTGTAATCCCAGATACTCGAGAGGCTGAGGCAGGGGAATTGCTTGAACCCGGGAGGCGGAGCTTGCAGTGAGCTGAGATTGCACCACCGCATTCCAGCCTGGGCAACAGGGCAAGACTGGGCAACAGAGCCGTCAATGCAGTCAATGAATATCCATCATCTCTAATGTTACAATGACCCTGCAGGGTAGCTTTTAGTAGCCCCATGTCACAGTCAAGAAAACTAAGGGAACTTAAATAATGCTGCTCATGATTATAAAACTACCAAGTGACTCAGTTAGAGTTAGGGCCAGGTCTTAAAAAAAAAAAAAAAAGTAATAAAGTATATATTGACAAGTCTTGCTCTCATCTATTTTCCCTTCTAGCAGATTCTTCCTTTCTGAAGAGGTACTCTTAGCAATTTATGTAACTTTTCATTGATTCTTTATGCAGATACAGGCAAACACAATATAAATATTCTTATTACTCCCTTTGTTACACAAAGGTAAGGTACGATACACACTGTTCTGCATTTGAATTTTTAACTTTTTTATCTTTGTAAAAAGGACTAGAGAAACTTTTCTCTGTGTGTTTTTAAAGCTGAATAGTATTCTAATGTATGTTCACACCACAGTTTGTTTATCCAGTCCCCTACTCATGTACCCTTGGATTTCTTATTATTGTAAATTGCAATAAATAGATTTTGCAAACCTGCCATTTTGTATGTGTGCACTTAAGTCAATGGGTTACAAACCTCAGCATCACACAATATATCCAGGTAACAAACCTGTGCATGTATGCTCTAAATCTAAAACAAAAATTGAAATTATAGATGAATTATTGCTAAAGAAATAAAATAAACAAAAAGTTGGAAAAATGTCAAAATTATTGAAAGTAAGAAAAAAGAAAAAATAAAGTAGCAATCAAGAGATTCTGCTAACCTCATTGGGTTGGAAAAAGCAAAATAAATGAGCTCAGGGCTACCCAGGAAGCTGCTATTTAAGGAAAAATAAAAACACTTCAAGATAAACAAAATCTATGCGTTAGATTCTCAGAAATGGGATAAACGCATTTGTAATTTTAACAAATATTATCAAATCTTCCTCCATGGAATTGGAGCTTGTGCCATTTTCTTCCCCACAGCCTTGCCAAGAGAGTGTACTATCAAACATTGGATTTTGACACCAGCTTCACCAATGATTCTACTAAATTCCTTTGTTAATCAGTTCTATTTCTGAACTTTCCAGTCTGTGTTATGGTCTGTTTGCCTATTCAGGAATCATTAGCTCTCTCTTCTACTTATTGAGATTGTATAATATGCCTTATTACCTAGAGGGACTAAGCCTTCTGCACTGCTCTCATTTTCAGAACTTTTGTGGCTATTCTTGTGTATCCATTTTTCCATATGAATTTTAGAATCAACTTGTCCAATTCCAGAGAAAGAAGGAGGGGGTATTTGTTTTTACTTTTACTAGAATTGAACTAAATTTGTAAATTAAAAAGAATTGACCTCTTTGTGATTTCTAGTCTTCCAGTTTTAGAACAGGATATGTCTTTCCATCTACGTTGTTTGTGTCATTATTAAGCACATCTCATAGTGAGTAATTGACAGGTAAAAAGGCACAGGACAAAGGTTAACAAGTTATGACGGCAAAGAGCAAACAGATTAATCTGTCCAAAAGTCAAGGAGCCATAACTCTAAATTCTGGCAAAGTGGTAAGAGGCAGGATTAACTCCAAAACGAAAAAGTGGGAGGAAAAAAAGTCATTATTTGGGCTTAGTGATTTAAATTGATTACCTCACTGAATCCTCATTTCAAAGATCATAACAATATAACAATAAAAAAGACCTATCTGTTAGGATTATTTTACTCATAAATATAAAGCACTTAGCATAGTGTGTGCCACGTAGAAAGAACTCAACAAATGTTAGAGATTATAATGCTGATGAGGATGAAAAAGAAGGAGAAATAAAGGTTCTGAATTATGAAATAATATGCCAAACGTCTTATAGATCCATAATTCAAACTCAGATCAGCCAGTTTCTAAAGCCCAAGCTCTTTGCACTGTACTATTCTGCCTCTAGGGAAGTTCATCTAACTCAGTTTAATAAGTGTTTATTAAATATCTGCTATGAACAATTTGAGTATTGTGTTCCATTCCAAAAGTCACACTAGTGAAGGCTTATTAATTTATAAATAATAGAAGCAAATTCAACCTATCTAATTATAAAAAGTGCAAAGGAAGTATTTATCAGCTGATAAACTAATTATGGAAAAGGCTAGAGTAAGGGTGGCCTCAGGGATCTCTAGGTTCAGGGAGTGGAATACTGTCGGGTTCCTTTCTTTCTTGTATCTCTCCCTTCCCTCTGTTTCTAGCTGTTGGCTCTCATCTCTGCCTCTCTGCACTTTGTGCTTTCAGGCTGACTATCCCGGTAAGTCCAGGCTCACATCATTGCTCCAGGCTCACATCCTCACATTAAACTTTGCTGTCCAGCACCTGGGGAGTTTTCTAACTCCTCAGAAAAGTTCTCTCATCAGCTGAACTGGTGTGGACCACATTCTTAGCACTGTGGCCAGAGGGCTGGGGTATCGTGATTAGCAGCTCCGCCCCGTTTTGGAATAATATGGTTGGAGAGGGGAAAGAGGAGTTGCCCAATTAAGATTTGGGACTGATACCAAGAATGTTAGAGCTTTAGGCAGAGAGAAGAATGAACGACAATGAACAAAAGTGAATTATCGTATAGCCATTCAATGTGCCATCATGCAGCCATTGAAAAGTATGCTTTAATTTTAACATGGCATGATAACATGGGAGCATACTATGCCATGAGAACAGATTAACAAAAGCAGAATAGGCAGAATTACTCATGGCATAGTAATCTATTCAGATGGCTCATGCCTCTAATCCCAGCACTTTGGGAGGCTGAGGCGGGCGGTTCACCTGAAGTCAGGAGTTTGAGACCAGCCTCACCAACATGGTGAGACCCCATCCCTACTAAAAAAATGCAAAAAATTTAGCCAGGAGTGGCAGCGGGCACCTGTAATCCCAGCAACTCAGGAGACTGAGGCAGAAGACTTGCTTGAACTCAGGAGGCAGAGGTTGCAGTGAGCTGAGAGATCGTGCCACTGTACTCCAGCCTGGGTGACAGAGTGAGATTCCATCTTAAAAAAAGAAAAGCAAAGGAGAAGAGCCAACTGTACAAACATGGTTATGTAAAAGCAAGAAACAACAGCCTGGGCATGGTGGGGGTGGGGGGAGGGGAGGAACTTAAAAAAATCAACCAACCAACCAAATGAGAGTATTGTTTATCTTCGGGTGGTACAAGAGTCATTTTTCTCCCTCCTGCTTTCTTTGCTGTATTATTGTTTCTGTTGTTGTCATAGTTTATACTTGGCTCCTAAACTTTTCTTTTAAAATTATTTATTTTTATCAAAGCAATGCATGTGTCTAAAAGTAATTCCCTCTCCCCTAGCACCAGCACCTGTAAGTCCCACTGTCCAGATCAGTCACTTTGAGCTCTCACGCTGTTCCTTCTAGAGAGTATTTTTAAATCATATACTTATATTGCTATGTCTTGAGTTATAGAGTTTAGACAGTATCCCTTCCATTCTTTTCCTGGTAATTGAGATTTAGTTTTTTGGTTTTTTGGGTTTTGTTTTGTTTTTGAGATGAAGTCTCGCTCTGTCGCCAGGCTGGAGTGCAGTGGCGCCAACTTGATTCCCTGCAACCTCCACCTCCTGGGTTCAAGTGATTCTCCAACCTCAGCCTCCTGAGTAGCTTGGACTACAGGTCCCCGCCAACATAGTCAGCTAATTTTTGTATTTTTAGTAGAGACAGGGTTTCACCATGTTGGCCAGGATATTCTCAATCTCTTGACCTTGTGATCTGCCTGCCTTGGCCTCCCAAAGTGTTGGGATTACAAGCGTGAGCCACTACGCCTGGTCAAAGATTTAGTTTCTAAATCATCCAAATACATGTATATACCCATCTCTTCTACCCACTATCCCTAAACAGTTATGCTAAAATTATTATCTAAATAAGTAGAGAGAGATTATATGATGATGATGATGATATATATACAATTTACTGATGAGCGAGCAGTATCCTTTCTTCCTTTACTTCTTTCACTGAAAAACATCCCAAAGTAGCTTCTTAAAGGATGTGTGGAGATATTTAGAGTTGATACATATATATATATATCTTCTACCTTCAATCTTGATAATAGTTTGACAAAATACAGAATTCTTGATTGAAAGCTACTGAAGGGCTTTCTTCCAATGTTTTCCAGAATCCAATATTACTATTGAGAAATCTAGTACCATCTTTAACTTTGAAACCCCATGTTTTTCCTCTCTCCAGAAGCTTCTCTTTATCTCTAGTGGTCTAAAATTTCTAAGTTATGTCTCTTCACTCCCCCATTCATTATATCACACTCGATGCGCCTGTTCGAACTGGAGATGCATGCCTTTCAAGTTTGGGAAATTTCTGTCTTCCTTGGATAATTTCCTTTCATTTTCTCAGCTTTCTCCTCTGGCAATCTTGTTATGATGATATGAGACATTCGGTATTGATCTTATAATATTATAATTTTTTTCTGCTATTGCCCATTTCTTTAATGTTTTATAATTCTTTCTTCCTTTTGGGTGGGGTGGGGGTGGATTGTGTGGTGGGAAGTTCTTGCTAGGTTACTGAGGTTGATCTTGAACTCCTGGCCTCAAGTGATTCTTCCATCTCAGCCTCTGGAGTAGCTGGGATTACTGGCATGATCCACCATGCCCAGCTCACGTTTTAAATTTTTTTTTTCTGGGGTATTTCCAAGGGTCTTTCACTGAGTTAATTTTTTACAGTATTTTTAATTTCTAGGAGTTCTTACTGCTTTTCTGTTCTTTTATCATAGCATCCTGCACTTGACTTGTGATTAAGGCATCTTTTTTACCTATGAGAAGATACATTGTAATTTTGTTGGTTTGTTTAGATTTTTCTGTTCCCTGGAGAAGTATTCGTATTCTCTAGGAGAGTTTGTTCTTCCTTTTTTTTTTTTTTCTTAGTTGTTTTCTTGCCCCCTCTTTTATATTTAAAGTTTTTACAAAGACCTAAAGCTTACCTCACATAAAGAATGATCCTTTATTTATGTTCATACTTTTATGGTAGAGGTGATTGTCAACTGTTGAGATTCAGAATAGGGTGAACAAGAAGTAAGGCAGGCTTGTCAATGGCTACAAATGTCAGTATTGGAGGTCTTTTCTCCAGAGAATAATTATTCAATTTCCTGCCTGGGGACAGAGGGAACAAGAGGATAATTCTGCAGGGCTCAACCTACTGTGGGGAGGAGGAAGAATAGGTGCTGAAAATCTCATGATTCAATACATAGACTAATTCCTCCCCTTTTTAGCACTCTCTCCTTAGGAAGGTCCATTTCTGGGGGAAGAGGCAGATTGGGAGGAGACTTGTAGTCACTTGGCTGTGCAGGATAGGTAAGAGAGTCTGGGGGAAGTCTCACCTCTCTACAGAACGTCTTTCAGTCATTCCTCCTCTCCAGCACTCTAGCCTTGCCTTTATTGCATTGGGACACCTTGAGATATCTGCTAGGTGAATGTGTCTCCTTTCCATCAGGATATTCTCTAAAGGCAGTTGAGTAAAACTTCTCCACTTTGCTTGGTCAGTGAGCCCTCTTTCATCTGCTTTCCAGTTCTGAAAACTTATTGATTTCTATTCTTTTTGTCTTTCCAGGTTGACTTTTTTTTTTTTTTAAGACAGAGTCTCGTTCTGTCGCCCACTGGAGTGCAGTGGTGTGATCTCAGCTCACTACACGCTCTGCCTCCTGGGTTCATGCCATTCTCCTGCCTCAGCCTCCAGAGCAGCTGGGACTACAGGCACCCAACACCGTGCGCAGCTAGTTTTTTGTATTTTTAGTAGAGACAGGGTTTCACCGTGCTAGCCAGGATGGTCTTGATCTCCTGGCCTCGTGGTCTGCCCGCTTCGGCCTCCCAAAGTGCTGGGATTACAGGTGTGAGCCACCGCGCCCGGCCGGTTCATGCTTTTTAAAAAGCATTCCACAATCATTTTGGTAGACTTTCCAGAAATGATTAAAACAAACGCAGTTGACCCACCATACATAATTTGAAGCTTCATGTCCCATTTTTGTTTTCAAATTTTTTAAATGAGTACATACTGTGTTTATAACAGGGGAAATACAGTACAACTTTAATTTTTTAAAGTTTATAATTAAACATTGATATGAAAAAAGGAAAGACTAAAAACTAGATAGAAAATGGACAAAAGAGTTGACATAAGGTTTACATACAAAAAGTTTACACATGGCCCTTAAACTTAAATTTATGCTCAACTCTACTCCTAATAGAATTACAGTTAAAACTATATCTAGATGCCATTTTTCACAGTTTTCTCACCATATACATTTCAATAACATATGAGGACAACAACTGTTGACAAGGATGTGGATTACCTGCAACCCACATACATTGCTGGTGGGAATGTAAAATATTGCAGTCACTTTGTAAAATATTTTGACAGTTTCTTAAAATGTTAAGCAAAAATTTGCCACATACCCAACAATTCCACTTGCTGGAATTTCCAAGAGAAATAAAAATATATGTCTACACAAAGACTTATATGTGAAAGTTTGTAACAACATTATTCACATTAGGCAAAAGGAGAAAAACCTAGTATCTATCATCTAATGAATGGATAAACAAAATGTAATATATTCATGCAATGGAATAGTATTCAGAAATGAAAAGGAACAAAGTGCTGATAAATGCTACAACATGCATGAACTTCAAAAACATTATGTTTTGTGATAGAAGTATAATAAATAAACTACACAATAAACCACATGTGTATGATTTCATTTACATAAAATTTCCAGAAAAGTGAAATCTATAGAGAGATAAAAAGTAGACTAGTGATTGCCTGAGGCTGGCAGTGAAAATGGAAAATGACCATACATGGGCACATCGTTTCTTTTTTGGGGTGACAGAAATATTCTAAAATTAGATTATTGTGTGAGTTGCACAATGCTGTAAATTTACTTTAGGTAATTAAATTGTGCAGTTAAAACAAGTGAATTTGGGGTATGTAAATTAGACCTCAATAAAGCTATGAAAGAAAGTGAGGAAAGAGGGAAGGAAGGAAGGAAGGAAGGAAGGAAGGAAGGAAGGAAGGAAGGAAGGAAGGAAGGAAGGAAGGAAGGAAGGAAGGAAGGAAAGAAGGAACGGAGGGAGGGAGGGAAAGAGAGGAAGAGAATGAGAAAGAAAGGGAGTGAAGGAGGAAGGGGGGGCAGGAGGGAGGGAGGGGGAAAGCTCTTGGATTTGGCAAGAACTTTTTGACCAGAAAAGTCACCATGCATCTAAAGTTTCTGGTTGAGAGGAAAATAATTAAATAGACAATTTAAAAATCGGATATATGCAAATTCTAAGGCTTTGAAGAGGTTAGAGACTTGGGTTTTCTAAGTTTTAATTACTAGGAAATGAATTTATTTAAAATAAAATATAATACAAAATAATGTCTGGTTAAATTACAGTAACACAGTAGAATATGCATACTTCAGATTAAGCTAGCCTCAGTGTGAGTCAAATAACAAACCACAGGAATTATTATGATGGCAAATAAAAGACCTAAATGGTGCAAGAGGTATCGTTTTTATTCATCTTGAAATTGATCACACGGTAACTCCCAGGGAAGTAAATAAAACTTTAGATCTGATTATTGCAATCTATATATGTTGAAGGTACCATGTCATCAGAGTTGATTTGACCTTGCCTCCCATCTTTGGGGGAAAGGTTTTGAGGAAAATGTTAAGCCAACTTTGTCTTGAAATATTGTAACTGCAAAAATACAGAAAATTCTTTGAAAATCTAAAGGGTAGGAAATCTTCTTGAAAGAATAGACACTGCTAAGAACTTGACAGATCCTTTAGTGCAATGATTGCACTCTGATACTTATCTCTGCACAACCAGAAGAAATTATTCTACTGGTAAGTTCCCACCTATTTCATGACTGGCTGACATAATGACAGATCCTGGTTAGGGATGATTTCATCATCTAATTTCACTGTTCCATTAAAACCAGAATATTCTTTTTTAACTTCGCAAATCCATCAAATGGCAATAATAGTTACAAGTATGTGATCTAGTGTCTAACGACTGGGTTCACATCCAGCTGTTTTCCTTATTAGCTGCAGGGCCACCAGGAAACTACTAACCTGTCAGGGTCTTCACCTGTAACATAGAGGTGGTAACAATGGAACCTCCTCATAGGGGTGTTTGTGAGAGTTAAATGAGATGGTGTGCATGAAGTGTGGAGACAGGCACTTTGTACCTAGTGGGGATTCAATAATGTAGGCTAGTGTTTCTTCCAGAAGTGAAACTTTCATGATGTTTACTACTTATTATTCACTGCTATGTAACAGGCATTCTGCTAAACACATATCATGTCATTTAATCTTCATAATAACTCATCGAAGTAGGTTTTAATCCCCACTTTTAGATGAGGAAACTGAGTGCAAAAGAAGTTAAGTGACTCACCATAGCTCACAGACTTAGAGATGGGATCTGACCCCAGGTCTGTCTTACACCAAGTTCTAGCTACCTCTTAGAGATAAAAATCAAACCAATACCACCTCTCTGACTGGCCATAGCTGATCTTGTGGAACCCTAGTACAAGAATGTAATTCAATCACGTGACAGATTTTGTGAAGTTCCTTTTGTGAGTAAAGCACTGAAAGATGCAGTGATGAACTGACATGGACCCATGACCTCAATCCTGGAGTATCCAAGGGGGTTGCAGGAAACAGACATGTAAACATATTGTGTTTGGATGAAGCAGAACAAAAAATGTGCTAAAGAGAAGTACAAGACAGGACTGTGGGAGCATGGAGGAGGAAGTAATTAATTCTGGAAGAGTGATAAGAGCAGGCCTCAGGGAGAAGCCGAAAATGAGCTGAGCCTTGAAGGTTGCATAGGTTTCGATTACTAGAGGAAGAAACGGGCATTCTGGACCTAACAAAGGTGAGGAGGATTGAACATCACATGTGTTTAGGGACCTGGCAGGTGATCAGTGAAGGAGTCTACAGAATATACCGACAGATGCGTCGGAAATGAGACTGGAAAACTGGCAAGGGATAAGGGCAGCTCAGGAGGCCCCTGAATGCCTGTTTAAAAGATTGAAGTATATTAGAAGGTCAACAGGGAGTCATCAAAAGTTTTATGAAGACAACTCTAGCACTGCCTCAAAGATGAGTTGGTAAAGCAGATTGATGAAAACTGGAGGCCGAAAAACAAAGGCAGAGAAGGGCTTCAAAAAACAGTCCATCTCATTTTTCCAGATAACTCTGTTCTAAACAATCCCCCAAACACAGACACCTGTGTGCATTTATTTTAAAAGTATACTTTTCATAACTTCCTCAAAGGTAAGATGCTGGGGGTGAGAAAGTGGAAATTAGAGAAGACAGCTATAATCCTAATTCCCTCTAAATGTCTACAGAGCAGTAATTTTCACAATGTATTGCAGATTGCTGTTATCGCACAGAGATGGTTGGGAATGGGGATGTAAAGAGAAAGACAAAGTAAGGGCATCTCTGAGTTTCCCACCCTTTTAACCAGAGCAGCAGCCTGTAATAGAATGTCATGATGGTGTTTTGCCTCTTGTTCACCACTGTGCCCTCAACCTGACACAGTACTGGGGACAATAGGTATCAATATTTGTTAAATGAGTGAATGGATGAATGGAATCACTTTTGAGATTTTATTTGGAAAAAAAATTCATAAAAATAAGTAGAAGGAGGAGGGGAAGGAGAAAGCGAAGAAGGTTTGCAATGCTTCTTCTGAATGAAAATATTTGCCAACTCTGGGAATCTCATAATAGTATTTAACAAACCCGAGAGGAAGTTCTTTCTTATATCTGAACTCAACATTTTATTCAGTGGTATAAGCCCCTTTTCTTTCTCTTGCCTCAGTAAAGATGAAGGAGGGTTCATCACAATAATCATTTACTTATTGGAGGCAAAAAATAAAAGTTTTGTTTTTGCCTATATTAACCACTATTTACCAGAGCATGCATTGTATGTCATGAGCACAATGGTGTTCTCTGAGAGAAGATGCTGGTGCAGTTGCTGGGTGATGGGTGTCCACGAGACCAACTTGATTAGGAAATCAAGGCAATATAATATACTGGAAAGAGTGCAGCCTAGGGAGTTGGCAAGACTGGTAGCCCAAATCAATCAATTTATGGATTGCTTGACCTTGGGTAAGTTACCTAACTTTTCTAAACCTCAGCTTCCTCCTATCAAATGAGAATATTAAACAATGCCCAGCCAGTATAATTGTTTTGGGAAGCAGAGCTAAGGTATATCGAACAACTAGCACATACTAGTGCTTAATAAATGTTGACCATTGTTTTAATGGACAATGACGACAATATACCAGAATGGATCTTTCACTTCCTATAAAAGTTAATTAAAAATATTAGTAAAACTTTTCTGGAAACAAGTCATTTAAAACTGGGACAATTGCCTACACACACACACACACAGAGAGAGAGAGAGAGAGAGAGGGAGAGAGAGAGAGAGAGAGAGAGAGAGAGGGAGAGATAGAGAGAGAGAGAGAGAGAGAGGGAGAGGGAGAGAGATATTTATAAACTCAAAATTTTAAAAAAAAGCTCAGTTGTCTTAGAATACTTAAGAATCTGAATTTGACAGTGCCTAAGACTACTTTAAATCCAGGGAGTAAGAATGAAAATGGAGATCCTAGGGCAAGGTCAATTCCTAACTTCAGCCTGTGGAGGTACATGACAGTGGCAACCTCAGTACCCCTAAGAGGGATTCACAATTAACAGGGGGACCCAATAAGGCTGACATCATGGTAATAGTTATTCATCCATACATTCAATATTTGCTTTATGTCCATTTGATTAATTGAGCTGTCTCAAAGAGTGAGAGTCCTCCAGAAAGAAGAAGGACTAACCACCAAGGGAGCGCTTACTAGCTCAAAGAAAATAGAAAATATATATGACTGAAAACAACATAAACCAGTCAGTATTCTAGATAGAATTGCTAACATCTGGCAGGACCCTTTTCCATTCCTATTGCTCTGTGGCACTCTGTGGTAGTTTGAATTAGTGGCTCCAATTATTTCTTCCTCCCTGCATCCACTGCCACTTCTCAGTGCCCTCCCAATCAGACATGAGGCTCACAGAAACTTGAAAAGCACTTGCAAGATAAGGCTTCCTGTCTCCCAGGCCAAGAGAAGAGTCTACTCAAACTTGTCCCAGACCAGCCAGCTGGTCACAGGAAGATGGCAGACATATGGCAGAGCAAAGTTGGCCCCAGCTAATCTCTAGACATGTGAGACCAACCAGAACCGGCATAGTCATCCAGCCAAGTGCAGCCCAGATCAGCCAACATGCAGACTTATGAGAATAAATGACTGTTGTGCTAAGCTAAATTTGGGGGCAATTTGTTACACGCTATGTTCATGGCAATAACTAACACATGTACACTTCCTTTGCCATAATTATTTTACTTACAGAAACTATAATATGCAGAAAAATCTGAAATTTATTCAAATTAAAGTTTAAAACATGTCTGCTAAAGCTGAAAAAATGAGAGAATGTTAGGAAGGAGTAAGCTGCATAAAATCGTCTCCTTGAAGGAAAACTCACCTAGAATCGTGATAAGTAAAATTGATAAAAAGCCAGTAATCTGCTTGAAGAAGAGATGTCCTCCCCAGGTCTCTAAGGCACATTTTCCAAAATTCTAGAGCTACATGAGAACAGTCATAAAAGTATAATTCTAAGTAAGAAATTTATTTTAGAATGTAATGCTCTAAGAATCATCTACTTTCATTGGGCTATGCAGAATGAGGCTTAAGATGATCCTTAGATCTGAATCTCCTGGACATATAAGCAAGATTTCCAGGAGACATATAGCCTGGTGTTTTCTGGCTCTCAAGAGACCTTACATAGTATATATAGTTATGAGTTATTAATTAAAACAGAGTAGATGAGTTCATATACGGTTATAAGTTACAAATTCAGTTTTCAATTTAACTTATTTATAATTGATTAAGTGATAAGTGAACAAATACAATTTCCTGTAATAAACATGTTTCATAATAACCTGTAACAAATCTCATGGTTAAAAGTTACATCTCTAGTGGCTAAACAAACAAAAGAAAAATTGTGGATAAAACTTGGTACTTGCTCTTCCTTTAACTCTTTCCCTTTCTTTTCATCTTTTCCCTCCCTTCCCCCATAACTTAGTACTGATGCTCTGGGTGACATTAAATGGAGCAGAGTAAGGTAGGCTTCCATGCTGGAAGGGCATCTGGGGTGGGCTTCGGGGTCTCAAGCAGGCTGTTCTTGCAGGCAAGTGGACCAGCATGAGGTGTTGAGGGCCAAGAAGGGTGAGAAAGACATTCAAGTACGGGGACAGCCTGACACGCGGTATCAGAGGCCAAAAAGAATGAGGAGGGCACCTATGTAAAAGCATAGCCTGGCATGCAAGGTCAGAGACCAAGAATAGTGACAAGGGCATCCACACCTAGAAGAGTTTTGGTATAGATTGTCAGGAGGTAACCTCCTGTAAGAGGTCAGAGTATAAGAGGTCAGAGTCAAGAACATTGATAAAGGTGTCCAGGTAAAGGGACATGGCATAGGGAATCAGAGCCCAGGTGGGGTGAGGAGGTCATCTCCAAGAAGGGAAAAAGGACAGTTATAGTGAGGAGTCAGTATCTAAGGGGTAAGGGGGTCACCCCGAGGAGGGATGGCCTGCCCTGACGGGTAAGGCAGGGTGGGGAGGGTGTCCATGTGATTGGGGGAGTAGCCAGCTGGGGGACGAGAGCCCTAATGCAGTGTTCTTCAGGATGACCTCCCAGAAGAGAGGCATCTGGTAGGGAGGGTCAGTTTCCAAAAAGAATAAGGAAGGTACTCATGCTTGGGACATTGGGAGTTAGCAAAAGCAAGATGATGTCAGAATCCATGGAGCAGGTAGACTAGCATGAGGTATCTTGGCCCAAAATGGGTGAGGAGTGTGTTCAGCTCTGGGAGAGGTAGCCAGGGTAAGGAGGCAGAACCCACGAAGCATGGTGAGGACAAGGGCAATCCAACGTGGGAAGTCAGACCTAAGTAGGATAAGAAAGGCTTCCATGCAGAGGTGGAAAGAGTCAGATCTGAAGTAGGCTGAGGAAGGCATCCACATATGGGGGTAGACCAGTATGACAGTTCCAATCCAGCAGGGTACAGAGAGTTCCAAATAGGGCATAGTCTGGCAAGAGTTTCAGAACCCAAGTTGGGGTGAAGAGGACATCCTTACAAGAAAAGAGGTGGCAGCAGAGATGGAAAACTGATTTAAGGAGGGGAGTTGATCAAATAAGTAGATATACAGAGATAATGAGAGCCAGGTTCTCATTATTGAAGAAGGAAATTACAAATACCAGAAGGAAAAAGACCACAATAAACTCAGTGGGTTGGATTGGACTTAGAGATACTCATGTGAACTACAGACTTTTAATATATTGAATTAGTTATATAAATAAATATAAAAGTAAACATGTGAATAAATCTATATATTTACATACATATATACCCCAGTTCTGTCCTCTGAAAGGGCCTGAGAGCAGTGACACCCCAGTTGTAAAGAACATACCTGGCACCCAGATCATGGCTTCTAAATCCCATTCTCACAACTGAAAGAAACCATGGCCCCTTTGGAAAAATGACTGATTTCAGATCTGAGACAGGGAAAGTAAAAGGTGAGGCTAACTAACACATTTATTGTGCCAGAAAGCAAGAAAGCATTCCAGAATGATGGAAACATGTCAAAAGACACAGAATTCTGCTTCAATAGATTTTCACTGGAAAAACTGAGGACAGTTTGATCATCAAAATAAATAATGATAATAATGGATTATAACTGATTGGATACCATAGGCTACCATGAGACCATAGAGAGATAAGTAAATAATTAGATAAACTTAAAGTTTGATGAGAAATGGGATATTTATATGGTTTCATAACACCTCCCGACAAAATGGTAAAGTGAAAAAGGGGAAGAATAACCTCTCAGTGGAGAGGTCTGGTAGACACTACCTTAATCAAGTGATTAACATAACTCATTAGTAATGGAACAAACAAAATTATGTGCCACTGATAATAAGACACAGGAAGAGGAGCACAGCATTAGTTCTGTGATATTCCTGCTAAAGATGCACAACCAGGATCTAAGCATGAAGAACCATCAGTCAGACCTGAATTGAGGGTCATGCTACAAAATAACTGGCTTGTTCTCTTCAAAAATGTAAGGAGATGAAAGTAAAGAGGAGGTTTATGAACTGTTCTAGACAGAAGGCTGAAAAACATGACAACCAAATGTAATGTGTGATTCTGAACTGAAGCAGCCTTTTGCTACACATGACGTTGTTGGGCAACTGAGGATCTGAGGGTTAGATGGTGATTTATCAATGTTAATTTCCCGATTTGGTTGATCAAGTTATGACTTTATAAGAGAATACTCATTTGTAGGAAATACTCACTGGGGTAATTGGAGGTGATGGGTATTGGATTAACAATTTTTTTTTCAGGTGGTTCAGGTTGGAAATGTTATTTTTGTTATAATTTGTAATTGTTTCAAAATAAGAAACAGAAAAATAGAACTTTATAATTGAATATCATGGAGAATCTCCTATTCCATATCAGCAAAAGTTAAATAGAGGAGTTATAAATATGATAAGATGATTAAAGCTAAATAAGACTTTTGCCCCACTGGCTTCTGGCAAGTGTTCTCAGTGCTTTTTGTTCACGGTGCTTCCACACTCACTGAGGTGTAAATATTCTCTGACCTGCTTTTCTCTATATTGCCGATAAAGATATTAACCAACATAGCACTTTACGTTCCTAAGTACTTATGTCAACAAGATTATTTTTTCTCAAGTCTTCTCCCTAAAATGTGAACTGTGGTTTATTTTCATCTGATCCAAGGCTGAATCAAATTTCTCAAGGTTTTAATTTTGTCCCATGAGATGTTCCCATGAAAGGACCCATGGTAAAATGGTCTTGTGGCTGGGCTGCACCCTCAAGGGTGTTCCCTGAGATTCGCTATTGGAGCTGCTGATTTGGGAAAGTCAGTGTCACTCCTGAGTAAACAAGAGGGTTCAGCATCATATCTGAAATGTGAGGCAAAGACGGGAAGAGCCGTGCTGGCATCCTGGAGACTTGAGAAAGCAGCACGGTAATGTGACACAAGGATCAGGAGACCAGTCCGAGCTCCACTCTCCTGTCGGGGAGGTTTCATCAGCTGCCCCTTTTGCATAGAGTCCAGCATGAGATGCAGACGGACGGGGCTGCTTAAAGGAGGCAGACAGAACTGACCTACCTCCTGAGTTAAAAATATTTCTTTTGGCCGGGCGCGGTGGCTCAAGCCTGTAATCCCAGCACTTTGGGAGGCCGAGACGGGTGGATCACGAGGTCAGGAGATCGAGACCATCCTGGCTAACACTGTGAAACCTCGTCTCTACTAAAAAATACAAAAAACTAGCCGGGCGAGGTGGCGGGCGCCTGTAGTCCCAGCTACGGGAGGCTGAGGCAGGAGAATGGCGTAAACCCGGGAGGCGGAGCTTGCAGTGAGCTGAGATCCGGCCACTGCACTCCAGCCCGGGCGACAGAGCGAGACTCCGTCTCAAAAAAAAAAAAAAAAAAAAAAAAAAAAAAAAAAAAAAAATATGTATATATATATATATATATATTTCTTTCTTTCTTTGGGACAGAAGGAACCACATAATTCACTCCAGTCCAGTTTGGTCCTAGCTCCCAGGAAGGCTGAAGTCAAATTTATGGCCAGCAAGCCCTCCAATCAGCTGACCTGAGCCCTTCCTTTACAGAAGCAGGGAATATCCAGAAGACAATGTCCCAGAATTCCCCACAAATCCCTGCTCTTTTTTCTCTGCCCATTAGACTTCTTCATATCCCCCTCCTTCTTTCCTGTCACATTCTCACATCTACTTAACTGTCCCCTCATTTCCTGTATAGTTGTTCTTTAGTGGTCCCTATTCTTCTACATTTAAATTTCTCACTTTTTGCTAAATTGGGTCGATTTTTCCCCCATCTTTCCCTTACTTGACTTTTCTATATTTTATATAATATCACCATGCTTTCTTTAAATTTTTTACCTTGGCTTTCATTTGTCTACACTCTACTGGCCTCCCTTTCTCCTTGAGCCATTCCTTCTCAGCAATTTGTACAGGCTCTTAACCCCATCCATTCATTAAGTATTATGCTTCCCAAAGTTCTTTTCTGATCTCCTTTTCTTACTCTATCCATAATCTAGGCATACTCTGTTATCCCTAAAGTACCTACAGATGAACTCAAGTGCTCTGTGTGTCCCATGAAAAAAAAATGTGGGCATGTGTGTGTGTTTGTGTGTGTTGTACACTTTTTTTCTGATGAAAATAGCTTTCTTCATATTCTCTAAGGGACTCACGAAAACACAAAGTTAATTCTGGCATATATTAATGCTCTGAAATCTATATACTCAGATTGTATTTCTCCCTGAACTCCAATTCATATATCTACAATGTAAGCAGCACAGCCTAAACAAAATCATCCTCTTCATTTCCAAGCCTCTCCCAGTTTCTTTTGTCTTCTGTCGATGGCACTGTCATCAACTCAGTTATCCCAGTTTGATATCCAGTCAAACTTCAGAGTCCAGCATTTCTCCATACTTAAGATCCCTTCACTCGTTGGCTTCTCTCAATCTCTTAGGCATCATTTCATGAAGCAGACTCCTGTTGTCCCTGACACGAGGTTTGCCCCCTCTAAACCGTTCGCAGACTAAACTAGAATGACCTTTTAAAACTGCTAATGTGAGCCGGGCGCGGTGGCTCAAGCCTGTAATCCCAGCACTTTGGGAGGCTGAGACGGGTGGATCACAAGGTCAGGAGATCGAGACCATCCTGGCTAACACAGTGAAACCCCGAAAAACTAGCCGGGCGAGGTGGCGGGCACCTGTAGTCCCAGCTACTCCGGAGGCTGAGGCAGGAGAATGGCGTTAACCCGGGAGGCGGAGCTTGCAGTGAGCTGAGATCCGGCCACTGCACTCCAGCCCAGGCGACAGAGCAAGACTCCGTCTCAAAATAAAATAAAATAAAATAAAATAAAAAACTGCTAATGTGCTCATTTTCTTCCCCTTCACTTAAAACTCTTCTCATAGGATAAAGGCTAAACTTTTAACTATAATATATAAAGCACAAAATCATCTGGCCCCAACGAACACTCCTTCTGTCATGCCTTCATCTGCCCCATCAGCCCTAATATTTCTCTCTATCCTCCAGTCATGCTGAGCTTTTTACAGACCCTGGCAGGTGCCATTATGTTATTAGATTCTGGGACTTGGCACATTTTATTGCCCCAGGATTCCCTGGTTATCTACACATTCATATCCGACGAAAAGCGCAGTGCCTAGATCTTTGATGGTCTATTGTGTTTTCATACTTTGTCAACGTGGCTGAGCTGGAATTACTTTTCTCAGAGCTTCATCGCTGTATGGTTCCAGTTTAAAGGTGGCCAAAAGAGAATTTGCCCAAGATTTGGAAGGCAAAAGTGGAGTGTCAGTCATTATGCTCTAAAGAGAACTGTGGATGGAGGTAATGAGAGATGGATGCAGAGGTATAGATGGATCCCAGTTTGTCCCTGCTCTTCCCCATGCCCTCTGTCCATCTCTTTTTCCCAGTGTCCCTTCCTGCTGGCCCACAACCCAGGCTGTGAACTTAGAGAGAGTAGCTATGAAGAGACAGCCCCCATAGACACCAGCCACTTTTCACGGTCCCACTGCATTAGCAGGATATGCCTCGCATCCAGATGTCTTTGCAAGCTCTGACTTGTCCAACCACATAAGTTCTCTGAATTTCCAAATCTCTTTTTCAGACCTTTACCTCCTCAGACTTTTCCACATTTGCATAAGGACCAATTCCTCTTATTAATTTTTTGTTCCCTGATAGCTCTGCTTCCCTGATGGGACTCCTCAGTTTTATTGAGTAGTTGGCTTGCACACATCCTTCAGTATGCCATCTCTGGGAGAAGCCTCTCTCACCACAGAGCCATCAGGGGTTCCATGAAGGGAAGAACTCAGAAGGCCTTCTCATGGCTATTCCTCATGGCTACACAGCTCCTATGCTCACACTGTGGGGCACACACCTACACTTCCATCCCAAGTGAGAAAAAAAACTGGGTCTGATTCCTGGAGCACTCTTCTCAGGGATAGAATATCTGGGTGACCACACTGACTCGTTTTGTAACAGCCCTGCAAGTGGCTGGCTATTCCTTGAAAGCTTCACTATACCTCATGACTACAGGTTGGGGAAAGAAGAGACATAGGCAGAAGGAACTTGGTTTTGGTAGAAAACTACCCTGGGGAGATGGATTTCAGTACAGGTGGATACTCAAAATGCTTCTAGGGACAATTGGCCAGGATCCAACCTTCCCAGGATTGAGACAAGGCATCATCAGGAGCTGGAGATGCATTATTTCCCCATGCCAGGAAGGGCTGCTTCAATCTAGAGACAAGTCTGATGCAAATACACTCTGCATGGGGCTGGGAAGATATCAGTGGTGCCTTTCAGCTCTACCTACTCCTAGGTCAGCTCTTTGCGCCTTTAATGCCCTGATGCCTGCTCTGCCAAGGGAGTAGAACACAGGTAAGTTCATCCACCACTCCAGAAGCATCTCTGCCTTGATTGTGAGCCCTTCATGGCAGCTTGCAAGATGGTGTCTGCTACACCCCTACATTATCTGCAGGCACGGTTAGGAACTGTGAGCTCCTCGAGGAGTGGAGCTATGCCTGAAGCCCCCTTTTAGGCTGAGCAGAGATGTTTTCAGATCACGGCTGTGAATCCCCTCCTTTCATAACTATGTTTGCTGGGCATTGACTTTGTCATCACAAGGCTGTCCTGCATGGCCCAGGTTTGTCCCACTTTATACTGCATCAGGTAGCACGATGCTGGCCAGGCACTTTTGCTAGCTCACATGCCCCATTTCCCCACTTCCCAGGCAGAATAGAATGTGCTCCCTAAACAGAAGTCAGCCTGTTCAGGGGCCTGGCTTCAGACTAATTCTTCAAAGTTAACTTCTTTATATAAACCCTGTGACCACATGTACATCCCTGCCTGGTGATTCAAGGCTTCCAGGCTGCTGCCTTAATGAACCATGAATTCCTTAGGGCCACATCTGGGTCTACCGTCATCATCACTAGATTCCCAGTGTAGACCCATCACCTGATAAACAGCAGGTGCTGAGAAAAACATGAACAATTGCACGTGGATATAGATGGAGTGTCTAGAGGCTCAGGAACTTGTCCACCTATGTCTGCCCCTCCCTGTGGGTGTCTCCTTGCTCAGAGTCAACCAACAATCTCAGAGAACCGGCCCAGTGACGCATGAAGTAACTTCAGGCTCCTTTTCCCAGAGGAAGTCTCACTTATGAAATGGTCTTTTTACCAGGAAGACTTTGCCTCCTGGGGATTTTCCTAGCTTGACTTGATGCTGAATGGCTGCCCCACTTCTTAGTATAATATTTCCAGAGATTACCATTCTGTAGGAGAAAGAACAATGTTTCTCAATGGAAAACAGCCTGGCAGAGCCTTTGGTTTTCATCAGGCCTGTACCGAGGTAAGGTCATTATAAACTGTCCCCTGCCTCATCTTTCCCATCTATAAATGGGCTAACTCTTACCTACCCCCAATCAATGCACTGAGACAATGAATGCCATTTAACAGGTTTTGAAAGGGATTGCCCCCACCGTGAGCTGGGTTTGATGGCCCGGGGATTCCCCATTGCAGTATTTACCTTGCTATATTACCTCCCTTGCCTTAATGATGGTCTCCTCCCATCACTGACAATGAACCCTCCATAGCCCTAGAATCTCAAAATAAGCTCATACTTAATGTTTAGGGGCAGCCACATTGGCCAGATGCATCAAAAAGTGTCAGTTTTGAAAGCAGACTGATCTGAGCTCAAATTCTAGGTCTGCCACTTGTGTGCTATAGGTCAGTCCTTTAGACACTCAGTTTTCTCTTCTGTAAGATAAACTGCTACGTGTCCAGAAGGAGAATATGGGAGAGAAACCACAAGTCATGAGTTCCTGTCCTATGATTATATTTTACTTTGGCAACTATTGTTATTTATTAATAAACAAATTCTAAGAAAATAATTCAAAGAAAAGTAAACCCAAAGGCTATCATTACAGACTTTTCAGTGAAAGAGTAAAGTATTTTAAACTTAGCTGCCCCAAAATAAGAGAATGGTTAATTATATTACTGACTCCTTTGGCCCAGAAGTTCTACTTCTAAGAATAGTCTACAAAAATACTCACAAAAAAACGCCCATGGATAAGAACATTCATTGCCAGATTTGTTGCCATAGAAAAATTTGGAGATGATACTCTAACATCCCATATGGCTATGTCTAAAAATGAGCATTTTACAATGTGGAATAATATTCATAGTATTTGTTGAGTGAGAAAAAACAAAAACAAACAAACAAAAAACAAATTGTGGGACACTGTGTATAATGCAAACTCATCTTTGAAAAGAACAAAAGACAATATAAAACATTATATATTACGTACGTAGATCATACAGAAAAAGTTAAGAAGGTTACATACTAAACTGTAGAATAGGTGAGGGCATCATATTTAGCTTTATATACATTTGTATTCTTTGAGTATTATAAAAAGTATGCATGATTTTGTATTTTTTAATATATAATTAAAATGTGAAAAACAAAGTTTCAAAAAGGGGTATGTGAACAAGTGAAAACCAAAAAATTTTGCAAGTAGGCAAGTTCAAAGAAGATTAAATGATATTTTCATATGTTAATGCCAAAAAGCTTTCATCCAAAAGGATTGCTTACAGCAGATGCAGATCTTCAACAAATGGCAGCCTCTTACACTATACATCAAGGGTAACCATACCCCAAGACCTGACCCCCAGCTTCAAAGGTCCAATAACGAATTGGTAACATGTTTTGAGCACCTACCACAAGCTGGGAACTGTGCTAAGTACAGTTGAGCACCACTTCATTTAATCATCATGGCAGCCCTATAAAGCAGTACTATCGTTATCTCTATTTTACACATGAGGAAACTGAGGGCCAGTTATGGCTAATAAGCAATGGAACCAAGAATAAAATGCAGATTACTCCAGATTTTAAGCCCAAACTCTTAAACACTGAGCTCTAATATCTTCATGATTTGTTTTTTCAGTTCACCCACCATTAGTCAGACTCATGAAGATTACTTCATGCTAACTAGACTTATAAAAATAAATAAATCAAATGCCAGTGTATCATTTATAATAGTCATGCCAACCATTCAGAACACCTCCCTTCCTTATATTAGGTTTCCAGGGATGCTGATACACAGAGAATCAGTGACTAAGGGTTGGATAGTTGGGCATATTTCATCCTAGCTAAGGAAAAACGTGATGAGGAAAAGGGGGCAGGAGTGCAGAGTGGCTAAGACCAGGACCCTGGAGACAGATGAGCCTGCCTTCATATCCTGCATCCTCTTTGGGCCAGCTAAGTGACTAGCTTAGGAAACTCCCAGTCACTGGTTTTCTTGTCAATAAAATGTGGATGAAAACAGTCCTATGACATAGGGTTATTTTAGAGATTAAATTTTTAAATCTGTTAAAGCACTTTAGTGTCTATAGGGCCTGACATGCAGTTGGTGTCAGCAAATGTAATAATGAAGCCAATATAATTTGTATTGTAACATAATATTGTTTTCCCATCTGCCACTGCTCGCTCTGCAGTGCCCCTCTGAGTGTCCACATCCTCATGTCTGTCAGTTAGAATCCCTCCATGCAGTTCATCGAAGAACTGGATAAACACTTTCTGCCCTACTCTCTTTGTGATACGTCATACAAACCACACCCTTCACTCATTCTTGATTTGATTCTAGCTCTTTGTGGAAACCTGCCCATCTCCTGAATAAACTCTGTTCACCTTGATTGAATTTAGGTACTTACCAAGTCTCCATCAGTAACACATTCACAAACATTCAATAAGGAGACTCCCTTCTGCCAAAGCAAGCTTCCTTTTCATTGATTTTTAACCAGGCGTCACTTTGTAAGTATACCTTCCACTAGCATTGTTAGCTTTGGGAATGGAACAGATCAGACTGGAACACTGATCCAAAATTTACCAATTCAAGGGTAGTTTTTTTGTTTTTGTTTGTTTATATCCCTTCCATCTTTCAGAAAGGAAATCAGCCAGCTGTTTTTTCTCACCTGGCGTGAATCTTACTCTCCTGGATGAGTGGGAGAGTGCTGTACTCAGCATGAAGCACTGGACTGGATGATTTATAGACAGAAAGATTCTTCCAAGCCCTTGTCTGATTTTTTACTGTGGAATCCCTAGGTCAACATTATCCTGATCTTTGTCTCCTTGGTAGATTCCAACCCACAGAGCTAGATGGACAGAAATGGCTTACAGTTCCAGTCCTATGTGAAAGTGTGTGCAGTGCCTGAAAAGAAACTTTAAGTTCTGCACAAAGGTAGCATATTATCTGGACAGAGTTACCATTACTTAGCAATCTGATAGCAGTGCTGATGAGCGACCTGCATTCACTGAGCAAAGTACTCATTTGCTGAATGTCAACAAAACTCTTATGCCTCCCAGTGCCCAAAGGAGTCACCAAAGAAAAGAGGCTGACAGGTTCTTTGTATATAAGGTAAGGAGGGGAAGTTAGCAACAAGGGGGGGTAATTAGGTGCAGCCTGACTGTAGAATCATTAAAGCATAGAATGCAAAGCTAGAAGGTCTTTGTGGAGCATTTGGACCAATAGTTTTAGGTGCTAGGGAGAGGCCTGCCTGCATTGAAACTACCAGGGTGTAGATTAGAAAGACCATTTCCTGGCCTCCTTCCTCAGAAGATTTTTTATCAGTAAGACTGGCTGGGTCTCTGGAACTTGTATTTTGTTTTTATTTTTATTTATTTATTTATTTTTGAGATGGAGTATCCTCTGTCGCCCAGGCTGGAGTGCAGTGGCGCGATCTCGGCTCACTGCAACCTCCGCCTCCCGGGTTCACGTCATTCTCCTGCCCCAGCCTCCTGAGTAGCTGGGACTACAGGCGCCCGCCACCACGCTTGGCTAAGTTTTTGTATTTTTAGTAGAGATGGAGTTTCACCGTGTTAGCCAGGATGGTCTCAATCTCCTGACTTCATGATCTGCCCACCTTGACCCCCACAAAGTGCTGGGATTACAGGCGTGAGCTACCACACCTGGCCTGGAACTTATGTTTTTAACATGCTTCTCAGACTGTTCTAATATCCAACCAGGTTTGGAAAACACTGAGCTCATCTGCAGCCCTCATCTTACAGAGGAGACAGCAGCCTACAGATGTGATGGGTATGACTTAGACAAAGTGTCCCAGAGACTAAGTAGCCGTTGACTCTCCAAAATGTTACTCATAGTCAATACATTAGCATAAATATTCCCCCACATCACCAGAAAAGAGTGTTCATCTGATAAAAAAATTGAGAAAAGATGGTTCAGAAAAGCCAGCCACCAGAGACCCAGGCTCACAAGCACAAGAGACAGAGGAGGGAAATCAATTCTGTCAATTTGCTGGTGCACAAATTACTCCTGCCAATTTCTTTAAACGTCTCCCCATACTGAACTACAGACTGTTTCTATTTGCTCTTCAAACACCTTTAGCTCTTGTTTGGTACAAATGGGGAAAAGCCTTTTTTTGTTGCCATGGCACCACCACAATAAGCTGTTTTGAAGTGTTAGATATTCTGAAATGACAGACTGTGTTTCAAGAAATGAGAATTCTGACAGGGTCAGTAGAATTTGCCAACCTTCTATGTATCACAGGTTGTCACAAATCAGTGGTGTCACTATACCAGGAATTTACTCTTGAGACCAAAGAGCACAAGTTTTGACAGTCTGCTCCAGGCCCAGGTGTTCAGTGGACATGCGGGCAATTCCCTCCCAGCCATGCGCTTAGCTAACTGGCCCCAGATGCTGATGCTCTCGGATCGGAGTCACGCAGAAAGTTCTGGTCCAGTGTGAAATAACCAAGTGTCAATGTCCTTGCTTGTTTGTTGTTGTTTTTTGTTTTGTTTTTATTTTTTGTTTTTTTAGATGGAGTCTCGCTCTGTCGTCCAGGCTGGAGTGCAGTGGTGCAATCTCCGGCTCACTGCAAGCTCCGCCTCGTGGGTTCACGTCATTCTTCTATCTCAGCCTCCCGAGTAGCTGGGACTACAGGCATGTGCCACCACTCCCGGCTATTTTTTTTTTTTTTTTTTTTTTTTTTTTTTGTATTTTTAGTAGAGACGGGGTTTCAGTGTTAGCCAGGATGGTCTCCATCTCCTGACCTAGTGATCCGCCCACCTCAGCCTCCCAAAGTGCTGGGATTAGATGCCTGAGCCACTGTGCCCAGCCCCTTTGTTTTCTTTTTGCAGAGATGCAGCTCCTCCACCACTGAAATTGAAGGCTAACTTCAAACCTCCCATTCCCAGGATGAGATCGACAAATAGTACTTAAGCTATGACACTTGTGTTCCAAGCACAATCTTGAGGCAACCACATTTTTGTCCATGGCCTTGCCCTATAATTGTGGGATGTATATGTATGCCTTCCTCTCTGCATTGTAAACTCCTCAAGGACAAAGGTCATGATTTATTCATCTCTACATCTATCACTGTGTCTGACACATAGGAAGCATTAGTTCATGTTTGTTAGGAGTTCCAAGATCAAATTTAAAAAATAAAGAGGGGTGTGTGTGTGTGTGTGTGTGTGTATGTATGCCACATGTATTTTGGATGATATGAGCCTGGCTTAGTGAGATGATAGTGAGACTAGGAAGGAAGAGAAATATGAAAGCAGTTTTAGAAGCATCTCCAAAAGTAATTGTTAGCACCCTTTTGTTGATATCATAAACCCCCAAGAGTTCACTTAAATAAATTTTGGGTCCCCATATCTGAGGTTTCTGATTCAACTGGTGTACAGAAAGACCCAGGAGTCTTTTTAATGCAAGTCCCCAGGGCATTCTGACATACGCTAAATCATCTGGTAGTAGATGAAAATCAAAGGGTGAAGGATGCCTAAACATTAGTAGTCCTACCTTTAAACAATTTTATAGCATTTGTTAGGAGTGAAAAGCTACACATATTAAACAGTTAGGCATAAAAAGAAACACCCTAGAAAGGAATACACAATAAGATGCAAAACAATCTGAACCAATGCCAAAATCTGAGAGCCAAACAATAAATGTAATTGTAGCTCTCAGACACCAGCAGCGAAGATTCCATGGAGAGATGAGACCTCAAATGGAAAAGGGCCTTTATAGGCGAGTGGAACTTTCTTGGCAGAGACAGAGGGGGCATTTCAGGACGATAAGTTCTTGAACTCTACCATGTTTTGAAATCCTAGTGGTTTATGTGCAATATTGTATAACCTGGTGAGAACCAGATCAGGAATGTCAGCCTTATATTCCTGCTGCCACCTGGGGAGTTGGGATACAGTTAGAGCTGCTATACAGCTATATAGAAACAGGTATCTTGCTTTCTGCATAATCACCATGTTCACAGTCTGCTCCCAGGCTGCCATACTACACATCAATCAAAGTTTCATGTAGATATTGATAGAAATGTAGATATATAAACATACATTGATATAGATATAGCATAGATATCTTCCCTGATTCTGTCGTTTAAGGCATTCATTCAGGGACAAACAAGAGAGTTCTTTTAAAGTTATCATCAGATGCAGGGAAACGAGGGCTTGAGAGGAACAGGGAAAGACTGATGTGGCTTTATAAACAGAGTACCTGACATCAAGGCATTAAACAATCATTTGTACTTAGAAAAATTGAAGGAAGTGGCCGGGTACGGTGACTCACACCTGTAATCCCAGCACTTTGGGAGGCCAAGGCAGGCAGATCACGAGGTCAGGAGATCAAGACCATCCTGACTAACACGGTGAAACTCTGGCTCTACTAAAAAATACAAAAAAATTAGCCAGGCGTGGTGGGACATGCTTGTAGTCCCAGCTACTTGGGAGGCTGAGGCAGGAGAATGGTGTCAACCCATGAGGCGAGGCGGAGGCTGCAGTGAGCAGTGAGCTGAGATTGTGTCACTGTACTCCAGCCTGGGCAACAGAGCAAGACTCTGTCTCAAAAAAAAAAAAAAAAAAAAAGAAAGAGAGAGAGAGAGAGAGAGAGAAAGAAAGAAAGAAAGAAAGAAAGAAAGAAAGAAAGAAAGAAAGAAAGAAAGAAAGAAAGAAAGAAAGAGAAAGATTCAAGGAAGCAAGGTAAGAATCTGCTATGTCAGTAAAAGCTTAAAGGGGCAGATAAGGATAGAGAGAGAGAGACAAAATAATAATAATAATAAAAATAAAAATAATAATAACAAAACACAGAAGGGATTAAGAAAAAAATAAGGGTTTTTTTTTTTTTTTTTGTATACCTGTCCCAGCCTAAAAGGAAAGAACAGGCAGATGGAAGCCCATTGACAAATGGAAGGTCTATTAAATAAACAATTAATACAAAATACATTAATACAAAATGATCCACACTGAGCTTCACTCACAGAGAAAAAGAAAGACAAGAAGCTGTGGACAATTAGGAGCTACTGCAATATGATCAGAAAGCCGTGGGGAGCAGCCGCCAGAAAGCGGGTGGAGCTCGGACAGCTGGGATGCAGGCAAATTAGCAGGGCCCGATTTCCAGAGAGCCCAGGGAAATCGGTAATGAACCTGGACCTGCCACAGCTGACGTGTCAGAGGGACCAGCACAGTGGGATCCCAGGGGGTTTCAAAGAGCAAAAGCACAGCTCCAAATTTCTCAAGAGGCCCGGGAATTAGTGGCCAGTGCCAAGAAATAACAGCATCCAACTATGTCTATATATGAGTGCACAGTCCATGGTGTTATGTGACACTATCTGTAAGTTAATGTTAGCTAAAGCAAAGCTGATCTGTTTAAGTAAATGCATAAGCAAATAAATAGATAGGACAAAGCATACCAGCCACAAAATTGGCATGCTTTTATAATTGGACTACAGTGACGACAAATTACAAGTCTTTTATCAGAATGCAAAAGGCCTAAGTTCTATTTCCTGTTATTACGATCAGAGTTACTGAAAACAATTACCTTTAATTTATCATTTACCACATGCCAAGCAATAGTGTTAAGTACTCTATGTGTAATAATCTCATTCAATCTCATAACCCTTATGATGTAAGCTTATTCTGATTTTAGAACTCAAAGTGATTAGGCAAATTACCTAAACTCATATTGCTAATAAATGACAGAGGAAAGACAACCCACATCTGTCTGCCACTGAACAAGCCTCAGTCCTACCACCAGCCCACAGTGGAACCCTGACTTGGTCCCTTCACCTCCCACGCCTTAGTTATTTTCATCTGTGATATGCAGTGAGGTGGGGTATTGCTCGGTGTTCTTTAATAGTACATGGGTAGCATCTATGGGAGAAAGTACAAAAGCTTAGAATTTGAACAGAGCTGGATTTAGGTTCTGCTAGTGCCACGATGCTGGGTAAACTATTCCAAACTCGGCTTCCTCATTTAGAAATAAGAAAAATCACAACTAACTCATAGGGCAATTGTAGAGTTCAAGGAGATATTATATTTCAGTAGGTGTCTAATAGCTTTAATATTCTATGATTTTGTTCTAGTTGTAAACTGACCTGACTATAATTACGTGAAAAGCAAAAGAAGAAATGGTAATTCATAAAAGAAAATCTTTTAAAAATTAACATAGTAAGTTAAATTTATTGAAAAATTATTAATTTTGAAATATGTTACAGACTATTAGATAATAGAATAATAAATTATTTTAAGGGTGATGTTCAGCCTTTGAGCTTTCATAATTTAGAGAGAAACGTTATGAAGGTTTTATTTCCCTAAGTCATTCAAAATTGAATTCTGAATCTAGTAGCAGATTCCAGAGCCTCTGAGGATAATCAGGAAATTATCTTCTATAGGGAACCTGTTTTCAATGAAGTAAAATATTATGTATTAGCCAATCACTTTCAGTAAAGGGGTTCCATTCATGTAATAGAAATATTTGGGGAAATTTATACCATTTTGTCCTAAGACAACGAACATTTACTTTTTAGACTCAGTGAGCATTTATCTTTGTAACTTCTTCCCCATACCAACTTTAACTGTTTTTTTTGGTCATCATTTACTTCAAGAAATCTGACTAAATCAAACTGAATTTAAGTGGTTTCTTGATATCCTTTATTGTACTTGATATGGTCAAAATTAGACCTCCCCTTTATCAGTTATTGTGGAATCCTTGCAGACAAACAAACAGGAAGTGCCCGATGGCCAAACTGAACCAAAAAGTGAACTTCATTCTCCCACCAAAAATGTAGAAATGCAGGAAATTTAAGAGTAACCAAGACTGACATCTTCTGCTTCCTAATGATAAAGTAGGAATGAGAGAATAATGATTTTAGTTCATATGTACTGAACACTTACAATGTAGACATTTTTTCTAAGATTTAGGATTCATATTGCTCAAATCCATCATCACACTTGATGCTCAAAACAACCCTATGGAGTGAGTGGTGACTGTCACCCTCATTTTACAGCTGAGGAAACTGAGGCATAGATAGGTAACTAACTTCCCAAAGCCTCACAGTCCATCGGTGGCAGAGGGGGGTGTTTTAACCCAGACAGTCCTGCTCTGGAGCCCAAGCTTTCAACCACAGATGCCATGGGTATCCATTGGAAAGGCCCCTTTCAAGATTTTAATTACCATTTTATAATGTAGTATTTTTATTAACAGTAATAATGTGTATATTTGGGTAGCCTATTTATGCTAGCAAAACATTTGAGATAAGTCTATTTCCCTGGGTCCTTATGATATAAAAAGGTACAAACACCATCAATTTGAGTTAGGGAAACAGACTCCAAGAGATGGAACAACTTGAGGATCTAAACACAGGACTTCTGACTCCAAGTCCAGGGGCCTGAGAAAAATCAAACCCTGGAATCTGCTGGTGGGTCTGCAGTCACCAGGGACTAACACCTCACAGTATTTCTTGAACAGCAAGACTGATTCTCATTGAACATTTACTTTCTGCCAAGGACTATGTAAAGCATTCTATTAATCTCATGTAAGCCTCTGTCTTAACCCTAGGATGTGAGTTAATTTAACACTTGTATTTTTAAAGTAAGGGATTTGAAGTCCAGATAGATTAAGCAACTCATCCCAGGCCACATAGGTCCTAACTGACCTGACAACAACCTAACACAGGCTGGGCTTGGTATTTGAACACACATCTATTCAATTGCAAAATTTTCATATTCTTCAATACTAAAAGATAAACCTGATGAGGGCAGATATGGTGGTGTCCTTCCACACCTATAGAACTGCTGGCCACAGTCCAACATAGCCCTAACATGATGTATTAGTTCTCTACTGATGTGTGATGATATCACCACAAATCTATTAGCTAAAACAACACTTATTTATTATCTCATAGCTTCTGTGGGTCAGGAACCCAGATACAGACTGGCTGGGTCTCTGCAAGGATGCAGTTAAGATTTACTCCAGGGCTGTGATCTCATCTGAAAGCTTGATTGGGCCCATTTCCAAGTATACCTGGTTGTTGGCAGGATTCAGATCCTTACAAGAAATCAGAATGAAGGTCTCACTTTCTCACTGACTGTTGGCCTGAGGCTACCCTCAGTTCCTAGATCACTTTTAGCTAGAAGTCATCCTCAGGTCCTTGACACACGGCCATTCACTACATCACTTCTAGTTTCCATAAATACATCTAGGGTCTTCCAAAATGACAGTTGACAGCTTTATGTCACATAATCCTGAAAATAGCATCCCATCACCTTTGCCATGTTCTGTTGGTAGAAAGCAAGCCATAGGCCTTGTCACACTCAAAAAGAGAGATACCACAGATATGAGTGTTAGAAGGCAAGGGTAATTGGGGATGATCCCAGAGTTTGACTAGGGCCACTCCTTCTGAAGTCCAACTCATACAAGTCTATGGTATGAAGAACAGACTTCTGGTTTGATGCAGAGGCAGAGATGGTGGTCCCCTCTCTTAAGAAACCTTGAAATATTAATTCCTGCCTGTTTAATGAAATGCAATACATCTGTAACCCTGAACTTCAATATAAAAAGTTCACAAATAATAGAAAAATCTCATAGGGGTGCATAAAGGGCCAAGAAAAGATGCTCATGGCTATAGAAATTAGACAAAGCTAGCAGACAGGAGTTCTCAAAACATGAGCATACCCCAAGGTACAAAACCACAGTTCGCAAGTAGAATTTTCTATTGACCCTTTTTGGTATGAAGTCTTGAAAAGTTAGGAAGGTGGAGCTGAATAAAGAATCACAAACAAACCATGTTTGCAAGAAGCAGTCTGTCAGGATGACAGGAAAAAAGAAAGAGACTCTATATTGGGAATATTCTGCTGTGCCAATCTAGTTTGGCTGGGGAGGAATGAAGACAAGAGGAACACACGCTTACACAATCCCATCATAAGGAAGATTGCTGCTGGGCTGGCACAGGGCTCTGGCACCTCCCAGACACAAATTTCCTGCACATAGTTTACCCAGAAACAATTCACCTAATTCAAACATGATTATTAACTTAAAGGAATAAATATAAGACCGATAAAGGCATTATAAGAAGAAAGGGTAAAAGCAACAGGAAAAGCAAAACAGCTTAAAAACACATGCATAAGAAAAGTGTTGCAACAGGGCAGATGAAAATTTTAACAACCATGTCACAATTTAAAAATAATAATGGGCCAGGTGCGGTGGCTCATGTCTGTAATCTCAGCACTTTGGGAGGCTGAGGCGGGTGGATCACTTGAGGTCAGGAGTTTGAGACCAGCCTGGCCAATATGGTGAAACCCTATCTCTACTAAAAATACAAAATTAGCTGGGCATGGTGGCACATGCCTGTAATCCCAGCTACTCAGGAGACTGAGGCAGAATTGCTTGAACCCAGGAGGCAGAGGTCACAGTGAGTCAGGATTACACCATTGCACTCCAGCCTGGGCAACAAGAGCAAAATTCCATCTCAATCAATCAATCAATCAATTAATAACAACAATGGATTAGTCATCTCCTTCAAAACAAGCCTTTAGGACAGAGATTAAAGTCTTCAGGGAAAAAGTGGCAACACAATGGAAGTTGAACTATGAGCTGGGGCAAAAAACATGTGAAAACTATCAAAAAACTGAAAAGCAAATTGAAAGCACCATAAATGCAAAGAAACTGCTGAAAATATAACAAAGAACAAGAAGCAAAGGACTAAGAAAAAGCAAACAAAACAGTGTGGAAGTTTTTAAAAATGGAATCAGGCCGAGCACAGTGGCTTATGCCTGTAATCCCAGCACTTTGGGAGGCCAAGGCGGGTGGATCATGAGGTCAGGAGTTCGAGACCAGGCTGACCAACTTGGTGAAACCCCATCTCTACTAAAAATCCAAAAATTAGCGGGGCATGGTGGTGCATGCCTGTAATCCTAGCTACTCAGAAGGTTGAGGCAGGAGAATCGCTTGAACCTGGGAAGAAGAGGTTGCAATGAGCTGAGAAGGCACCACTGCACAATCTGCCTGGGTGATAGGGCAAGATTCTGTACCAGAAAAGAAAAGAAAAGAAAAAAAAGAAAAGAAAAGAAAAGAAAAAAAAGAAAAGAAAAGAAAAGATATGCATAACGTGACCCAAATGAATATAGTTCAAATAAATGGACCAAAACATCATTTTAAAATATAATTAAATAAATATTTGTAGTAATTAAAGAAATTTCGGCTGTACATATTGAAAGACAAACTGTTCCATAGTCAATAGCAGAAAAAATCCAGTAAAATTACTAGACTTCAAAGTGAAGAATTTTTTACCAGCTAGACAAAAGGACTGGGTCACCTAAAGAGAGAAAAAATAAAAAATTAGCTAAATGGTGAGCAGGCTAAATGATAATTGGGCTAATGCAATGAATTAAAACAAACAAACAACAACAACAAAAACAGTTAAGTTCTAAGCGCTTCCAAAGTCCTTGAGGATAAGATGTGATCAGTAATACGACAGCAGGAAAATCTTTTATGATCCAATTAAGAAATTAAGGGACACTAGGATGAAGAAGAATACTGTTGCACAGACTGGAGTGCAGTGGTGTGATTATGGCTCACTCTAGCCTAGACGTCATAGGCTCAATTGACTCTTCCACCTCAGTCTCCCAAATAGCTGCACCACCATGCCCAGCTAATTTTTGTATTTTTGTAGAGACAAGGCTTTGCCACGTTGCCCAGGCTGGTCTCAAACACCTGGTCTCAAGCAATTTGTCCGCCTCGGTCTCCCAAAGTGCTGGAATTACAGGCGTGAGCCACTGCACCTAGGCCATATACATAACTTTTTGATAAAAAGTCTAAATTGTGCTTTAAAAAACAGATGTGGCTTTAATAATCTGAAACATTTGCATTTTCAGATTAAATTTTGCTTGCCCTGTAGTTGATATGTATACTTAAACCTATATGTTCGATGTCATACTCTGATACAGCACATCATGTTTAGCTTTGTTTCTACAATCCAACAAGCTCTCATTATATAATAAATTGGTTTAAACTGCAAAAAAGAAAAATGTTTAAAAAGAAGAAATTAAGGGAGACTGCAGCAAAAGGAAAGTAATGAGCATTGAATCCGCAACTTTAAGACAGTCTAAAGCAGGTGTGGATGTTATAGTTACAGAACACAAGGAAATGTTATGCATCTTTACAATGTAGATAAGAAATAACTAATGAAGTTTAGGAGGGTAAGTGAGGAGGAATGGTGGCAAATAATGTAAGTATTGATTTCCTTATAAAAATACACTATTCAAAGCTGCTAAACCAAACCATAGATATATAAATATATTGGAAAAATAGGAAGTTAAACACTAAGAAAAATCAGATAGCAAATGGAAATTGAATGGTGTAGAAGAGGAAGAGGAAGGAGAGAAAAAAGAAGTAAGCTGATGTTCTTTGCTTAATGAGGATAATCAAGAGACTATCTGTAGAAATAGAAGATTGGTATAGTATATAAAATTATAGACACAAAAAATGATTACTAGCACAAAATATTTACAACTAAAAATATACATATACTATACATATAATGTTTTTATATAACATAATGTGGTTATGGTTAATTTTTATCTGATAACGTGGCTGGGCCATGGCAACCAGATATTTGGCCAAACATTATTCTGAAGATTGCTTTGAAGGTGTTTTTTGGATGAGATTGACATTTAAATTGGTGGACTTTACCCATAATGAGGGTGAGCCTTATCTGATCAGATGAAGGCCTTAACAGAGAAAAAGACTGACCTCTTCTAGACAAGAAGAAATTCTGCCAGCAGACTGCCTTTGGATTCAACTGAAACTCTTCTCTGGGTCTCTAGCCTACAAGCCCACCCCCCACAATCACATGAGCCAACCATTTAAAGTAAATCTTTCTCTCTATGTTTTATGTATACACATTCTATTGGTTATTTCTCTGGGGAACTCTGACCAATACTATCTATCTATCTATCTATCTATCTATCTATCTATCTATCTATCATCTATCTTTCAAATGTTAAACTCAAATATAATACATAATTCTAAAACATAACTCTACTCCATGAAAACGGAGACTATAGTTTTTCAACATCCCAAGAAACTCAGGAAATACTTTAAAATGTTGACCATTTATTAAGTCCAAAGAAAGTCTCAACATGTTCCAAAATGTGAACAGTATAGTCAACATCCTCTAATTACAATGTGATAAAACTAGAAATCTATTAGCAAAATTAGATAAAAAGTATTTTTCTTATACAATGCTTAGTTCAAAAAGGGAAAATGAAAGCATATTTTACCAACAATATAACAATGATCAAAGCGTTGTCAAAATCTATGTGACGTGTTCAGAAGAAAATGTATATTAATAAACAAAAAATTATGCTTATATAATATTTTAATAACAAATAAGAAAAAAACTTGCATTAACAAATATGAAAGAATAAAAATAAAGCGACTCCAGAAGGTAAAGAAAGAACTATAAAACTATAAAGCATAAGAAAGAAAACATTATAAATGAAAGCAGAAATTAATAATTTGGAACAGAATAATAATAAAACTAAAGAGAAAATCATGTTGGTTTTCTCAGGAAAATATGATATCCAAGCCATCAACTAAACTTTAAAAGATAGAATGATGTAGAAAAAGCTTTCCTAAGGGGGAAAAAAAGTAAGAAGACGTTTCTTAGAAGATTGACAAATTCCACATAATTTTTTGTAAATACTGGGGGAAAATATCACTTAAAAAGTCAGAAGCAATTGACAAACCGGTTAAAAA